>NW_028128488.1:0-120797 GCF_965231255.1 Vanellus vanellus | reverse complement strand
GATCTGGATGGGGCATTTGAAGGGGTTCCAGGAGGCAGTGAGAACCAGCATCACTTTTCCCCGCTGGCACCTTTGCTGTGGCAGCAAAAGCTGGACGTTTGTCTTTTTTGCTCCAGAGAGCGCCGAAAGTGAAAAAAGGTGCTTTTGAGGATAGAGTGCTCAGGAAAGCAGAGAGGGCCAAATTGTCTGGGGCATTTGAAGGGGTTCCAGGAGGCAGTGAGAACCAGCATCACTTTTCCCCGCTGGCACCTTTGCTGTGGCAGCAAAAGCTGGACGTTTGTCTTTTTTGCTCCAGAGAGCGCCGAAAGTGAAAAGAGGTGCTTTTGAGGATAGAGTCCTCAGGAAAGCAGAGAGGGCCAAATTGTCTGGGGCATTTGAAGGGGTTCCAGGAGGCAGTGAGAACCAGCATCACTTTTCCCCGCTGGCACCTTTGCTGTGGCAGCAAAAGCTGGACGTTTGTGTTTTTTGCTCCAGAGCGCCGAAAGTGAAAGAAGGTGCTTTTGAGGATAGAGTCCTCAGGAAAGCAGAGAGGGCCAAATTGTCTGGGGCATTTGAAGGGGTTCCAGGAGGCAGTGAGAACCAGCATCACTTTTCCCCACTGGCACCTTTGCTGTGGCAGCAAAAGCTGGACGTTTGTCTTTTTTGCTCCAGACAGCGCCGAAAGTGAAAAAAGGTGCTTTTGCGGATTGAGTCCTCAGGAAAACAGAGAGGGCCAAATTGTCTGGGGCATTTGAAGGGGTTCCAGGAGGCAGTGAGAACCAGCATCACTTTTCCCCGCTGGCACCTTTGCTGTGGCAGCAAAAGCTGGACGTTTGCCTTTTTTGCTCCAGAGAGCGCCGAAAGTGAAAAAAGGTGCTTTTGAGGATAGAGTCCTCAGGAAAGCAGAGAGGGCCAAATTGTCTGGTGCATTTGAAGGGGTTCCAGGAGGCAGTGAGAACCAGCATCACTTTTCCCCGCTGGCACCTTTGCTGTGGCAGCAAAAGCTGGACGTTTGTCTTTTTTGCTCCAGAGAGCGCCGAAAGTGAAAAAAGGTTCTTTTGCGGATAGAGTCCTCAGGAAAGCAGAGAGGGCCAAATTGTCTGGGGCATTTGAAGAGGTTCCAGGAGGCAGTGAGGACCAGCATCACTTTTCCCCGCTGGCACCTTTGCTGTGGCAGCAAAAGCTGGACGTTTGTCTTTTTTGCTCCAGAGAGCGCCGAAAGTGAAAGAAGGTGCTTTTGAGGATAGAGTCCTCAGGAAAGCAGAGAGGGCCAAATTGTCTGGGGCATTTGAAGGGGTTCCAGGAGGCAGTGAGAACCAGCATCACTTTTCCCCGCTGGCACCTTTGCTGTGGCAGCAAAAGCTGGACGTTTGTCTTTTTTGCTCCAGAGAGCGCCGAAAGTGAAAAAAGGTTCTTTTGCGGATAGAGTCCTCAGGAAAGCAGAGAGGGCCAAATTGTCTGGGGCATTTGAAGAGGTTCCAGGAGGCAGTGAGGACCAGCATCACTTTTCCCCGCTGGCACCTTTGCTGTGGCAGCAAAAGCTGGACGTTTGTCTTTTTTGCTCCAGAGAGCGCCGAAAGTGAAAGAAGGTGCTTTTGAGGATAGAGTCCTCAGGAAAGCAGAGAGGGCCAAATTGTCTGGGGCATTTGAAGGGGTTCCAGGAGGCAGTGAGAACCAGCATCACTTTTCCCCGCTGGCACCTTTGCTGTGGCAGCAAAAGCTGGACGTTTGTCTTTTTTGCTCCAGAGAGCGCCGAAAGTGAAAGAAGGTGCTTTTGAGGATAGAGTCCTCAGGAAAGCAGAGAGGGCCAAATTGTCTGGGGCATTTGAAGGGGTTCCAGGAGGCAGTGAGAACCAGCATCACTTTTCCCCGCTGGCACCTTTGCTGTGGCAGCAAAAGCTGGACGTTTGTCTTTTTTGCTCCAGAGAGCGCCGAAAGTGAAAAAAGGTGCTTTTGAGGATAGAGTCCTCAGGAAAGCAGAGAGGGCCAAATTGTCTGGGGCATTTGAAGGGGTTCCAGGAGGCAGTGAGAACCAGCATCACTTTTCCCCGCTGGCACCTTTGCTGTGGCAGCAAAAGCTGGACGTTTGTCTTTTTTGCTCCAGAGAGCGCCGAAAGTGAAAAAAGGTGCTTTTGCGGATAGAATCCTCAGGAAAGCAGAGAGGGCCAAATTGTCTGGGGCATTTGAAGAGGTTCCAGGAGGCAGTGAGGACCAGCATCACTTTTCCGAGCTGGCACTTTTGCTGTGGCAGCAAAAGCTGGACGTTTGTCTTTTTTGCTCCAGAGAGCGCCGAAAGTGAAAAAAGGTGCTTTTGAGGATAGAGTCCTCAGGAAAGCAGAGAGGGCCAAATTGTCTGGTGCATTTGAAGGGGTTCCAGGAGGCAGTGAGAACCAGCATCACTTTTCCCCGCTGGCACTTTTGCTGTGGCAGCAAAAGCTGGACGTTTGTCTTTTTTGCTCCAGAGAGCGCCGAAAGTGAAAAAAGGTGCTTTTGAGGATAGAGTGCTCAGGAAAGCAGAGAGGGCCAAATTGTCTGGGGCATTTGAAGGGGTTCCAGGAGGCAGTGAGAACCAGCATCACTTTTCCCCGCTGGCACCTTTGCTGTGGCAGCAAAAGCTGGACGTTTGTCTTTTTTGCTCCAGAGAGCGCCGAAAGTGAAAAAAGGTGCTTTTGAGGATAGAGTCCTCAGGAAAGCAGAGAGGGCCAAATTGTCTGGGGCATTTGAAGGGGTTCCAGGAGGCAGTGAGAACCAGCATCACTTTTCCCCGCTGGCACCTTTGCTGTGGCAGCAAAAGCTGGACGTTTGTCTTTTTTGCTCCAGAGAGCGCCGAAAGTGAAAAAAGGTGCTTTTGAGGATAGAGTGCTCAGGAAAGCAGAGAGGGCCAAATTGTCTGGGGCATTTGAAGGGGTTCCAGGAGGCAGTGAGAACCAGCATCACTTTTCCCCGCTGGCACCTTTGCTGTGGCAGCAAAAGCTGGACGTTTGTCTTTTTTGCTCCAGAGAGCGCCGAAAGTGAAAAGAGGTGCTTTTGAGGATAGAGTCCTCAGGAAAGCAGAGAGGGCCAAATTGTCTGGGGCATTTGAAGGGGTTCCAGGAGGCAGTGAGAACCAGCATCACTTTTCCCCGCTGGCACCTTTGCTGTGGCAGCAAAAGCTGGACGTTTGTGTTTTTTGCTCCAGAGCGCCGAAAGTGAAAGAAGGTGCTTTTGAGGATAGAGTCCTCAGGAAAGCAGAGAGGGCCAAATTGTCTGGGGCATTTGAAGGGGTTCCAGGAGGCAGTGAGAACCAGCATCACTTTTCCCCACTGGCACCTTTGCTGTGGCAGCAAAAGCTGGACGTTTGTCTTTTTTGCTCCAGACAGCGCCGAAAGTGAAAAAAGGTGCTTTTGCGGATTGAGTCCTCAGGAAAACAGAGAGGGCCAAATTGTCTGGGGCATTTGAAGGGGTTCCAGGAGGCAGTGAGAACCAGCATCACTTTTCCCCGCTGGCACCTTTGCTGTGGCAGCAAAAGCTGGACGTTTGCCTTTTTTGCTCCAGAGAGCGCCGAAAGTGAAAAAAGGTGCTTTTGAGGATAGAGTCCTCAGGAAAGCAGAGAGGGCCAAATTGTCTGGTGCATTTGAAGGGGTTCCAGGAGGCAGTGAGAACCAGCATCACTTTTCCCCGCTGGCACCTTTGCTGTGGCAGCAAAAGCTGGACGTTTGTCTTTTTTGCTCCAGAGAGCGCCGAAAGTGAAAAAAGGTTCTTTTGCGGATAGAGTCCTCAGGAAAGCAGAGAGGGCCAAATTGTCTGGGGCATTTGAAGAGGTTCCAGGAGGCAGTGAGGACCAGCATCACTTTTCCCCGCTGGCACCTTTGCTGTGGCAGCAAAAGCTGGACGTTTGTCTTTTTTGCTCCAGAGAGCGCCGAAAGTGAAAGAAGGTGCTTTTGAGGATAGAGTCCTCAGGAAAGCAGAGAGGGCCAAATTGTCTGGGGCATTTGAAGGGGTTCCAGGAGGCAGTGAGAACCAGCATCACTTTTCCCCGCTGGCACCTTTGCTGTGGCAGCAAAAGCTGGACGTTTGTCTTTTTTGCTCCAGACAGCGCCGAAAGTGAATAAAGGTTCTTTTGCGGATTGAGTCCTCAGGAAAGCAGAGAGGGCCAAATTGTCTGGGGCATTTGAAGGGGTTCCAGGAGGCAGTGAGAACCAGCATCACTTTTCCCCGCTGGCACCTTTGCTGTGGCAGCAAAAGCTGGACGTTTGTCTTTTTTGCTCCAGAGAGCGCCGAAAGTGAAAAAAGGTGCTTTTGAGGATAGAGTGCTCAGGAAAGCAGAGAGGGCCAAATTGTCTGGGGCATTTGAAGGGGTTCCAGGAGGCAGTGAGAACCAGCATCACTTTTCCCCGCTGGCACCTTTGCTGTGGCAGCAAAAGCTGGACGTTTGTCTTTTTTGCTCCAGAGAGCGCCGAAAGTGAAAAGAGGTGCTTTTGAGGATAGAGTCCTCAGGAAAGCAGAGAGGGCCAAATTGTCTGGTGCATTTGAAGGGGTTCCAGGAGGCAGTGAGAACCAGCATCACTTTTCCCCGCTGGCACCTTTGCTGTGGCAGCAAAAGCTGGACGTTTGTGTTTTTTGCTCCAGAGCGCCGAAAGTGAAAGAAGGTGCTTTTGAGGATAGAGTCCTCAGGAAAGCAGAGAGGGCCAAATTGTCTGGGGCATTTGAAGGGGTTCCAGGAGGCAGTGAGAACCAGCATCACTTTTCCCCACTGGCACCTTTGCTGTGGCAGCAAAAGCTGGACGTTTGTCTTTTTTGCTCCAGACAGCGCCGAAAGTGAAAAAAGGTGCTTTTGCGGATTGAGTCCTCAGGAAAACAGAGAGGGCCAAATTGTCTGGGGCATTTGAAGGGGTTCCAGGAGGCAGTGAGAACCAGCATTACTTTTCCCCGCTGGCACCTTTGCTGTGGCAGCAAAAGCTGGACGTTTGTCTTTTTTGCTCCAGAGAGCGCCGAAAGTGAAAAAAGGTGCTTTTGAGGATAGAGTCCTCAGGAAAGCAGAGAGGGCCAAATTGTCTGGGGCATTTGAAGGGGTTCCAGGAGGCAGTGAGAACCAGCATCACTTTTCCCCGCTGGCACCTTTGCTGTGGCAGCAAAAGCTGGACGTTTGCCTTTTTTGCTCCAGAGAGCGCCGAAAGTGAAAAAAGGTGCTTTTGCGGATAGAGTCCTCAGGAAAGCAGAGAGGGCCAAATTGTCTGGGGCATTTGAAGAGGTTCCAGGAGGCAGTGAGAACCAGCATCACTTTTCCCCGCTGGCACCTTTGCTGTGGCAGCAAAAGCTGGACGTTTGTCTTTTTTGCTCCAGAGAGCGCCGAAAGTGAAAAAAGGTGCTTTTGCGGATAGAGTCCTCAGGAAAGCAGAGAGGGCCAAATTGTCTGGGGCATTTGAAGAGGTTCCAGGAGGCAGTGAGGACCAGCATCACTTTTCCCCGCTGGCACCTTTGCTGTGGCAGCAAAAGCTGGACGTTTGTCTTTTTTGCTCCAGAGAGCGCCGAAAGTGAAAGAAGGTGCTTTTGAGGATAGAGTCCTCAGGAAAGCAGAGAGGGCCAAATTGTCTGGGGCATTTGAAGGGGTTCCAGGAGGCAGTGAGAACCAGCATCACTTTTCCCCACTGGCACCTTTGCTGTGGCAGCAAAAGCTGGACGTTTGTCTTTTTTGCTCCAGACAGCGCCGAAAGTGAAAAAAGGTGCTTTTGCGGATTGAGTCCTCAGGAAAACAGAGAGGGCCAAATTGTCTGGGGCATTTGAAGGGGTTCCAGGAGGCAGTGAGAACCAGCATTACTTTTCCCCGCTGGCACCTTTGCTGTGGCAGCAAAAGCTGGACGTTTGTCTTTTTTGCTCCAGAGAGCGCCGAAAGTGAAAAAAGGTGCTTTTGAGGATAGAGTCCTCAGGAAAGCAGAGAGGGCCAAATTGTCTGGGGCATTTGAAGGGGTTCCAGGAGGCAGTGAGAACCAGCATCACTTTTCCCCGCTGGCACCTTTGCTGTGGCAGCAAAAGCTGGACGTTTGCCTTTTTTGCTCCAGAGAGCGCCGAAAGTGAAAAAAGGTGCTTTTGAGGATAGAGTCCTCAGGAAAGCAGAGAGGGCCAAATTGTCTGGTGCATTTGAAGGGGTTCCAGGAGGCAGTGAGAACCAGCATCACTTTTCCCCGCTGGCACCTTTGCTGTGGCAGCAAAAGCTGGACGTTTGTCTTTTTTGCTCCAGAGAGCGCCGAAAGTGAAAAAAGGTGCTTTTGAGGATAGAGTCCTCAGGAAAGCAGAGAGGGCCAAATTGTCTGGGGCATTTGAAGAGGTTCCAGGAGGCAGTGAGGACCAGCATCACTTTTCCCCGCTGGCACCTTTGCTGTGGCAGCAAAAGCTGGACGTTTGTCTTTTTTGCTCCAGAGAGCGCCGAAAGTGAAAGAAGGTGCTTTTGAGGATAGAGTCCTCAGGAAAGCAGAGAGGGCCAAATTGTCTGGGGCATTTGAAGGGGTTCCAGGAGGCAGTGAGAACCAGCATCACTTTTCCCCACTGGCACCTTTGCTGTGGCAGCAAAAGCTGGACGTTTGTCTTTTTTGCTCCAGACAGCGCCGAAAGTGAAAAAAGGTGCTTTTGAGGATTGAGTCGTCAGGAAAACAGAGAGGGCCAAATTGTCTGGGGCATTTGAAGGGGTTCCAGGAGGCAGTGAGAACCAGCATTACTTTTCCCCGCTGGCACCTTTGCTGTGGCAGCAAAAGCTGGACGTTTGTCTTTTTTGCTCCAGAGAGCGCCGAAAGTGAGAAAAGGTGCTTTTGAGGATAGAGTCCTCAGGAAAGCAGAGAGGGCCAAATTGTCTGGGGCATTTGAAGGGGTTCCAGGAGGCAGTGAGAACCAGCATCACTTTTCCTCGCTGGCACCTTTGCTGTGGCAGCAAAAGCTGGACGTTTGCCTTTTTTGCTCCAGAGAGCGCCGAATGTGAAAAAAGGTGCTTTTGAGGATAGAGTCCTCAGGAAAGCAGAGAGGGCCAAATTGTCTGGGGCATTTGAAGGGGTTCCAGGAGGCAGTGAGAACCAGCATCACTTTTCCCCGCTGGCACCTTTGCTGTGGCAGCAAAAGCTGGACGTTTGTCTTTTTTGCTCCAGAGAGCGCCGAAAGTGAAAAAAGGTGCTTTTGCGGATAGAGTCCTCAGGAAAGCAGAGAGGGCCAAATTGTCTGGGGCATTTGAAGGGGTTCCAGGAGGCAGTGAGAACCAGCATCACTTTTCCCCGCTGGCACCTTTGCTGTGGCAGCAAAAGCTGGACGTTTGTCTTTTTTGCTCCAGAGAGCGCCGAAAGTGAAAAAAGGTGCTTTTGAGGATAGAGTCCTCAGGAAAGCAGAGAGGGCCAAATTGTCTGGGGCATTTGAAGGGGTTCCAGGAGGCAGTGAGAACCAGCATCACTTTTCCCCGCTGGCACCTTTGCTGTGGCAGCAAAAGCTGGACGTTTGTCTTTTTTTCTCCAGAGAGCGCCGAAAGTGAAAAAAGGTGCTTTTGAGGATAGAGTCCTCAGGAAAGCAGAGAGGGCCAAATTGTCTGGGGCATTTGAAGGGGTTCCAGGAGGCAGTGAGAACCAGCATCACTTTTCCCCGCTGGCACCTTTGCTGTGGCAGCAAAAGCTGGACGTTTGTCTTTTTTGCTCCAGAGAGCGCCGAAAGTGAAAAAAGGTGCTTTTGAGGATAGAGTGCTCAGGAAAGCAGAGAGGGCCAAATTGTCTGGGGCATTTGAAGGGGTTCCAGGAGGCAGTGAGAACCAGCATCACTTTTCCCCGCTGGCACCTTTGCTGTGGCAGCAAAAGCTGGACGTTTGCCTTTTTTGCTCCAGACAGCGCCGAAAGTGAAAAAAGGTGCTTTTGAGGATAGAGTGCTCAGGAAAACAGAGAGGGCCAAATTGTCTGGGGCATTTGAAGGGGTTCCAGGAGGCAGTGAGAACCAGCATCACTTTTCCCCGCTGGCACCTTTGCTGTGGCAGCAAAAGCTGGACGTTTGCCTTTTTTGCTCCAGAGAGCGCCGAAAGTGAAAAAAGGTGCTTTTGCGGATAGAGTCCTCAGGAAAGCAGAGAGGGCCAAATTGTCTGGGGCATTTGAAGGGGTTCCAGGAGGCAGTGAGAACCAGCATCACTTTTCCCCGCTGGCACTTTTGCTGTGGCAGCAAAAGCTGGACGTTTGTCTTTTTTGCTCCTAGAGCGCCGAAAGTGAAAAAAGGTGCTTTTGAGGATAGAGTGCTCAGGAAAGCAGAGAGGGCCAAATTGTCTGGGGCATTTGAAGGGGTTCCAGGAGGCAGTGAGAACCAGCATCACTTTTCCCCGCTGGCACTTTTGCTGTGGCAGCAAAAGCTGGACGTTTGTCTTTTTTGCTCCAGAGAGCGCCGAAAGTGAAAAAAGGTGCTTTTGAGGATAGAGTGCTCAGGAAAGCAGAGAGGGCCAAATTGTCTGGGGCATTTGAAGGGGTTCCAGGAGGCAGTGAGAACCAGCATCACTTTTCCCCGCTGGCACCTTTGCTGTGGCAGCAAAAGCTGGACGTTTGCCTTTTTTGCTCCAGAGAGCGCCGAATGTGAAAAAAGGTGCTTTTGAGGATAGAGTGCTCAGGAAAGCAGAGAGGGCCAAATTGTCTGGGGCATTTGAAGGGGTTCCAGGAGGCAGTGAGAACCAGCATCACTTTTCCTCGCTGGCACCTTTGCTGTGGCAGCAAAAGCTGGACGTTTGCCTTTTTTGCTCCAGAGAGCGCCGAATGTGAAAAAAGGTTCTTTTGAGGATAGAGTCCTCAGGAAAGCAGAGAGGGCCAAATTGTCTGGGGCATTTGAAGGGGTTCCAGGAGGCAGTGAGAACCAGCATCACTTTTCCCCGCTGGCACCTTTGCTGTGGCAGCAAAAGCTGGACGTTTGTCTTTTTTGCTCCAGAGAGCGCCGAAAGTGAAAAAAGGTGCTTTTGCGGATAGAGTCCTCAGGAAAGCAGAGAGGGCCAAATTGTCTGGTGCATTTGAAGGGGTTCCAGGAGGCAGTGAGAACCAGCATCACTTTTCCCCGCTGGCACCTTTGCTGTGGCAGCAAAAGCTGGACGTTTGTCTTTTTTGCTCCAGAGAGCGCCGAAAGTGAAAAAAGGTGCTTTTGAGGATAGAGTCCTCAGGAAAGCAGAGAGGGCCAAATTGTCTGGGGCATTTGAAGGGGTTCCAGGAGGCAGTGAGAACCAGCATCACTTTTCCCCGCTGGCACCTTTGCTGTGGCAGCAAAAGCTGGACGTTTGTCTTTTTTGCTCCAGAGAGCGCCGAAAGTGAAAAAAGGTGCTTTTGAGGATAGAGTCCTCAGGAAAGCAGAGAGGGCCAAATTGTCTGGGGCATTTGAAGGGGTTCCAGGAGGCAGTGAGAACCAGCATCACTTTTCCCCGCTGGCACCTTTGCTGTGGCAGCAAAAGCTGGACGTTTGTCTTTTTTGCTCCAGAGAGCGCCGAAAGTGAAAAAAGGTGCTTTTGAGGATAGAGTGCTCAGGAAAGCAGAGAGGGCCAAATTGTCTGGGGCATTTGAAGGGGTTCCAGGAGGCAGTGAGAACCAGCATCACTTTTCCCCGCTGGCACCTTTGCTGTGGCAGCAAAAGCTGGACGTTTGTCTTTTTTGCTCCAGACAGCGCCGAAAGTGAAAAAAGGTGCTTTTGAGGATAGAGTGCTCAGGAAAACAGAGAGGGCCAAATTGTCTGGGGCATTTGAAGGGGTTCCAGGAGGCAGTGAGAACCAGCATCACTTTTCCCCGCTGGCACCTTTGCTGTGGCAGCAAAAGCTGGACGTTTGTCTTTTTTGCTCCAGAGAGCGCCGAAAGTGAAAAAAGGTGCTTTTGCGGATAGAGTCCTCAGGAAAGCAGAGAGGGCCAAATTGTCTGGGGCATTTGAAGGGGTTCCAGGAGGCAGTGAGAACCAGCATCACTTTTCCCCGCTGGCACTTTTGCTGTGGCAGCAAAAGCTGGACGTTTGTCTTTTTTGCTCCTAGAGCGCCGAAAGTGAAAAAAGGTGCTTTTGAGGATAGAGTGCTCAGGAAAGCAGAGAGGGCCAAATTGTCTGGGGCATTTGAAGGGGTTCCAGGAGGCAGTGAGAACCAGCATCACTTTTCCCCGCTGGCACTTTTGCTGTGGCAGCAAAAGCTGGACGTTTGTCTTTTTTGCTCCAGAGAGCGCCGAAAGTGAAAAAAGGTGCTTTTGAGGATAGAGTGCTCAGGAAAGCAGAGAGGGCCAAATTGTCTGGGGCATTTGAAGGGGTTCCAGGAGGCAGTGAGAACCAGCATCACTTTTCCCCGCTGGCACCTTTGCTGTGGCAGCAAAAGCTGGACGTTTGCCTTTTTTGCTCCAGAGAGCGCCGAAAGTGAAAAAAGGTGCTTTTGAGGATAGAGTCCTCAGGAAAGCAGAGAGGGCCAAATTGTCTGGGGCATTTGAAGGGGTTCCAGGAGGCAGTGAGAACCAGCATCACTTTTCCCCGCTGGCACCTTTGCTGTGGCAGCAAAAGCTGGACGTTTGTCTTTTTTGCTCCAGAGAGCGCCGAAAGTGAAAAAAGGTGCTTTTGAGGATAGAGTGCTCAGGAAAGCAGAGAGGGCCAAATTGTCTGGTGCATTTGAAGGGGTTCCAGGAGGCAGTGAGAACCAGCATCACTTTTCCCCGCTGGCACCTTTGCTGTGGCAGCAAAAGCTGGACGTTTGTCTTTTTTGCTCCAGAGAGCGCCGAAAGTGAAAAGAGGTGCTTTTGAGGATAGAGTCCTCAGGAAAGCAGAGAGGGCCAAATTGTCTGGGGCATTTGAAGGGGTTCCAGGAGGCAGTGAGAACCAGCATCACTTTTCCCCGCTGGCACCTTTGCTGTGGCAGCAAAAGCTGGACGTTTGTCTTTTTTGCTCCAGACAGCGCCGAAAGTGAAAAGAGGTGCTTTTGAGGATAGAGTCCTCAGGAAAGCAGAGAGGGCCAAATTGTCTGGGGCATTTGAAGGGGTTCCAGGAGGCAGTGAGAACCAGCATCACTTTTCCCCGCTGGCACCTTTGCTGTGGCAGCAAAAGCTGGACGTTTGTCTTTTTTGCTCCTAGAGCGCCGAAAGTGAAAAAAGGTGCTTTTGAGGATAGAGTGCTCAGGAAAGCAGAGAGGGCCAAATTGTCTGGTGCATTTGAAGGGGTTCCAGGAGGCAGTGAGAACCAGCATCACTTTTCCCCGCTGGCACCTTTGCTGTGGCAGCAAAAGCTGGACGTTTGTCTTTTTTGCTCCAGACAGCGCCGAAAGTGAAAAGAGGTGCTTTTGAGGATAGAGTCCTCAGGAAAAAAGAGAGGGCCAAATTGTCTGGGGCATTTGAAGGGGTTCCAGGAGGCAGTGAGAACCAGCATCACTTTTCCCCGCTGGCACCTTTTCTGTGGCAGCAAAAGCTGGACGTTTGTCTTTTTTGCTCCAGACAGCGCCGAAAGTGAAAAGAGGTGCTTTTGAGGATAGAGTCCTCAGGAAAGCAGAGAGGGCCAAATTGTCTGGGGCATTTGAAGGGGTTCCAGGAGGCAGTGAGAACCAGCATCACTTTTCCCCGCTGGCACCTTTGCTGTGGCAGCAAAATCTGGACGTTTGTATTTTTTGCTCCAGAGAGCGCCGAAAGTGAATAAAGGTGCTTTTGAGGATAGAGTCCTCAGGAAAGCAGAGAGGGCCAAATTGTCTGGGGCATTTGAAGGGGTTCCAGGAGGCAGTGAGAACCAGCATCACTTTTCCCCGCTGGCACCTTTGCTGTGGCAGCAAAAGCTGGACGTTTGTCTTTTTTGCTCCAGACAGCGCCGAAAGTGAAAAAAGGTGCTTTTGCGGATAGAGTCCTCAGCAAAGCAGAGAGGGCCAAATTGTCTGGGGCATTTGAAGGGGTTCCAGGAGACAGTGAGAACCAGCATCACTTTTCCCCGCTGGCACCTTTGCTGTGGCAGCAAAAGCTGGACGTTTGTCTTTTTTGCTCCAGACAGCGCCGAAAGTGAAAAAAGGTGCTTTTGCGGATAGAGTCCTCAGGAAAACAGAGAGGGCCAAATTGTCTGGGGCATTTGAAGGAGTTCCAGGAGGCAGTGAGAACCAGCATCACTTTTCCCCGCTGGCACCTTTGCTGTGGCAGCAAAAGCTGGACGTTTGTCTTTTTTGCTCCAGAGAGCGCCGAAAGTGAAAAGAGGTGCTTTTGAGGATAGAGTCCTCAGGAAAGCAGAGAGGGCCAAATTGTCTGGGGCATTTGAAGGGGTTCCAGGAGGCAGTGAGAACCAGCATCACTTTTCCCCGCTGGCACCTTTGCTGTGGCAGCAAAAGCTGGACGTTTGTCTTTTTTGCTCCAGACAGCGCCGAAAGTGAATAAAGGTGCTTTTGAGGATAGAGTGCTCAGGAAAGCAGAGAGGGCCAAATTGTCTGGGGCATTTGAAGGGGTTCCAGGAGGCAGTGAGAACCAGCATCACTTTTCCCCGCTGGCACCTTTGCTGTGGCAGCAAAAGCTGGACGTTTGTCTTTTTTGCTCCAGAGAGCGCCGAAAGTGAATAAAGGTGCTTTTGAGGATAGAGTCCTCAGGAAAGCAGAGAGGGCCAAATTGTCTGGGGCATTTGAAGGGGTTCCAGGAGGCAGTGAGAAGCAGCATCACTTTTCCCCGCTGGCACCTTTGCTGTGGCAGCAAAAGCTGGACGTTTGTCTTTTTTGCTCCAGACAGCGCCGAAAGTGAAAAAAGGTGCTTTTGAGGATAGAGTCCTCAGGAAAGCAGAGAGGGCCAAATTGTCTGGGGCATTTGAAGGGGTTCCAGGAGGCAGTGAGAACCAGCATCACTTTTCCCCGCTGGCACCTTTGCTGTGGCAGCAAAAGCTGGACGTTTGTCTTTTTTGCTCCAGACAGCGCCGAAAGTGAAAAAAGGTGCATTTGAGGATAGAGTCCTCAGGAAAGCAGAGAGGGCCAAATTGTCTGGGGCATTTGAAGGGGTTCCAGGAGGCAGTGAGAACCAGCATCACTTTTCCCCGCTGGCACCTTTGCTGTGGCAGCAAAAGCTGGACGTTTGTCTTTTTTGCTCCAGAGAGAGCCGAAAGTGAAAAAAGGTGCTTTTGAGGATAGAGTCCTCAGGAAAGCAGAGAGGGCCAAATTGTCTGGGGCATTTGAAGGGGTTCCAGGAGGCAGTGAGAACCAGCATCACTTTTCCCCGCTGGCACCTTTGCTGTGGCAGCAAAAGCTGGACGATTGTCTTTTTTGCTCCAGACAGCGCCGAAAGTGAAAAAAGGTGCTTTTGAGGATAGAGTCCTCAGGAAAGCAGAGAGGGCCAAATTGTCTGGGGCATTTGAAGGGGTTCCAGGAGGCAGTGAGGACCAGCATCACTTTTCCCCGCTGGCACCTTTGCTGTGGCAGCAAAAGCTGGACGTTTGTCTTTTTTGCTCCAGAGAGCGCCGAAAGTGAAAAAAGGTGCTTTTGAGGATAGAGTCCTCAGGAAAGCAGAGAGGGCCAAATTGTCTGGGGCATTTGAAGGGGTTCCAGGAGGCAGTGAGAACCAGCATCACTTTTCCCCGCTGGCACCTTTGCTGTGGCAGCAAAAGCTGGACGTTTGTCTTTTTTGCTCCAGAGAGAGCCGAAAGTGAAAAAAGGTGCTTTTGAGGATAGAGTCCTCAGGAAAGCAGAGAGGGCCAAATTGTCTGGGGCATTTGAAGGGGTTCCAGGAGGCAGTGAGAAGCAGCATCACTTTTCCCCGCTGGCACCTTTGCTGTGGCAGCAAAAGCTGGACGTTTCTCTTTTTTGCTCCAGAGAGCGCCGAAAGTGAAAAAAGGTGCTTTTGCGGATAGAGTCCTCAGGAAAACAGAGAGGGCCAAATTGTCTGGGGCATTTGAAGGGGTTCCAGGAGGCAGTGAGAACCAGCATCACTTTTCCCCGCTGGCACCTTTGCTGTGGCAGCAAAAGCTGGACGTTTGTCTTTTTTGCTCCAGAGAGCGCCGAAAGTGAAAAAAGGTGCATTTGAGGATAGAGTCCTCAGGAAAGCAGAGAGGGCCAAATTGTCTGGGGCATTTGAAGGGGTTCCAGGAGGCAGTGAGAACCAGCATCACTTTTCCCCGCTGGCACCTTTGCTGTGGCAGCAAAAGCTGGACGTTTGTCTTTTTTGCTCCAGAGAGAGCCGAAAGTGAAAAAAGGTGCTTTTGAGGATAGAGTCCTCAGGAAAGCAGAGAGGGCCAAATTGTCTGGGGCATTTGAAGGGGTTCCAGGAGGCAGTGAGAACCAGCATCACTTTTCCCCGCTGGCACCTTTGCTGTGGCAGCAAAAGCTGGACGATTGTCTTTTTTGCTCCAGACAGCGCCGAAAGTGAAAAAAGGTGCTTTTGAGGATAGAGTCCTCAGGAAAGCAGAGAGGGCCAAATTGTCTGGGGCATTTGAAGGGGTTCCAGGAGGCAGTGAGGACCAGCATCACTTTTCCCCGCTGGCACCTTTGCTGTGGCAGCAAAAGCTGGACGTTTGTCTTTTTTGCTCCAGAGAGCGCCGAAAGTGAAAAAAGGTGCATTTGAGGATAGAGTCCTCAGGAAAGCAGAGAGGGCCAAATTGTCTGGGGCATTTGAAGGGGTTCCAGGAGGCAGTGAGAACCAGCATCACTTTTCCCCGCTGGCACCTTTGCTGTGGCAGCAAAAGCTGGACGTTTGTCTTTTTTGCTCCAGAGAGAGCCGAAAGTGAAAAAAGGTGCTTTTGAGGATAGAGTCCTCAGGAAAGCAGAGAGGGCCAAATTGTCTGGGGCATTTGAAGGGGTTCCAGGAGGCAGTGAGAAGCAGCATCACTTTTCCCCGCTGGCACCTTTGCTGTGGCAGCAAAAGCTGGACGTTTCTCTTTTTTGCTCCAGAGAGCGCCGAAAGTGAAAAAAGGTGCTTTTGCGGATAGAGTCCTCAGGAAAACAGAGAGGGCCAAATTGTCTGGGGCATTTGAAGGGGTTCCAGGAGGCAGTGAGAACCAGCATCACTTTTCCCCGCTGGCACCTTTGCTGTGGCAGCAAAAGCTGGACGTTTGTATTTTTTGCTCCAGAGAGCGCCGAAAGTGAATAAAGGTGCTTTTGAGGATAGAGTCCTCAGGAAAGCAGAGAGGGCCAAATTGTCTGCGGCATTTGAAGGGGTTCCAGGAGGCAGTGAGAACCAGCATCACTTTTCCCCGCTGGCACCTTTGCTGTGGCAGCAAAAGCTGGACGTTTGTCTTTTTTGCTCCAGAGAGCGCCGAAAGTGAAAAAAGGTGCTTTTGAGGATAGAGTGCTCAGGAAAGCAGAGAGGGCCAAATTGTCTGGGGCATTTGAAGGGGTTCCAGGAGGCAGTGAGAACCAGCATCACTTTTCCCCGCTGGCACCTTTGCTGTGGCAGCAAAAGCTGGACGTTTGTCTTTTTTGCTCCAGACAGCGCCGAAAGTGAAAAAAGGTGCTTTTGCGGATAGAGTCCTCAGCAAAGCAGAGAGGGCCAAATTGTCTGGGGCATTTGAAGGGGTTCCAGGAGACAGTGAGAACCAGCATCACTTTTCCCCGCTGGCACCTTTGCTGTGGCAGCAAAAGCTGGACGTTTGTCTTTTTTGCTCCAGACAGCGCCGAAAGTGAAAAAAGGTGCTTTTGCGGATAGAGTCCTCAGGAAAACAGAGAGGGCCAAATTGTCTGGGGCATTTGAAGGAGTTCCAGGAGGCAGTGAGAACCAGCATCACTTTTCCCCGCTGGCACCTTTGCTGTGGCAGCAAAAGCTGGACGTTTGTCTTTTTTGCTCCAGAGAGCGCCGAAAGTGAAAAGAGGTGCTTTTGAGGATAGAGTCCTCAGGAAAGCAGAGAGGGCCAAATTGTCTGGGGCATTTGAAGGGGTTCCAGGAGGCAGTGAGAACCAGCATCACTTTTCCCCGCTGGCACCTTTGCTGTGGCAGCAAAAGCTGGACGTTTGTCTTTTTTGCTCCAGACAGCGCCGAAAGTGAATAAAGGTGCTTTTGAGGATAGAGTGCTCAGGAAAGCAGAGAGGGCCAAATTGTCTGGGGCATTTGAAGGGGTTCCAGGAGGCAGTGAGAACCAGCATCACTTTTCCCCGCTGGCACCTTTGCTGTGGCAGCAAAAGCTGGACGTTTGTCTTTTTTGCTCCAGAGAGCGCCGAAAGTGAATAAAGGTGCTTTTGAGGATAGAGTCCTCAGGAAAGCAGAGAGGGCCAAATTGTCTGGGGCATTTGAAGGGGTTCCAGGAGGCAGTGAGAAGCAGCATCACTTTTCCCCGCTGGCACCTTTGCTGTGGCAGCAAAAGCTGGACGTTTGTCTTTTTTGCTCCAGACAGCGCCGAAAGTGAAAAAAGGTGCTTTTGAGGATAGAGTCCTCAGGAAAGCAGAGAGGGCCAAATTGTCTGGGGCATTTGAAGGGGTTCCAGGAGGCAGTGAGAACCAGCATCACTTTTCCCCGCTGGCACCTTTGCTGTGGCAGCAAAAGCTGGACGTTTGTCTTTTTTGCTCCAGAGAGCGCCGAAAGTGAAAAAAGGTGCATTTGAGGATAGAGTCCTCAGGAAAGCAGAGAGGGCCAAATTGTCTGGGGCATTTGAAGGGGTTCCAGGAGGCAGTGAGAACCAGCATCACTTTTCCCCGCTGGCACCTTTGCTGTGGCAGCAAAAGCTGGACGTTTGTCTTTTTTGCTCCAGAGAGAGCCGAAAGTGAAAAAAGGTGCTTTTGAGGATAGAGTCCTCAGGAAAGCAGAGAGGGCCAAATTGTCTGGGGCATTTGAAGGGGTTCCAGGAGGCAGTGAGAACCAGCATCACTTTTCCCCGCTGGCACCTTTGCTGTGGCAGCAAAAGCTGGACGATTGTCTTTTTTGCTCCAGACAGCGCCGAAAGTGAAAAAAGGTGCTTTTGAGGATAGAGTCCTCAGGAAAGCAGAGAGGGCCAAATTGTCTGGGGCATTTGAAGGGGTTCCAGGAGGCAGTGAGGACCAGCATCACTTTTCCCCGCTGGCACCTTTGCTGTGGCAGCAAAAGCTGGACGTTTGTCTTTTTTGCTCCAGAGAGCGCCGAAAGTGAAAAAAGGTGCATTTGAGGATAGAGTCCTCAGGAAAGCAGAGAGGGCCAAATTGTCTGGGGCATTTGAAGGGGTTCCAGGAGGCAGTGAGAACCAGCATCACTTTTCCCCGCTGGCACCTTTGCTGTGGCAGCAAAAGCTGGACGTTTGTCTTTTTTGCTCTAGAGAGAGCCGAAAGTGAAAAAAGGTGCTTTTGAGGATAGAGTCCTCAGGAAAGCAGAGAGGGCCAAATTGTCTGGGGCATTTGAAGGGGTTCCAGGAGGCAGTGAGAAGCAGCATCACTTTTCCCCGCTGGCACCTTTGCTGTGGCAGCAAAAGCTGGACGTTTCTCTTTTTTGCTCCAGAGAGCGCCGAAAGTGAAAAAAGGTGCTTTTGCGGATAGAGTCCTCAGGAAAACAGAGAGGGCCAAATTGTCTGGGGCATTTGAAGGGGTTCCAGGAGGCAGTGAGAACCAGCATCACTTTTCCCCGCTGGCACCTTTGCTGTGGCAGCAAAAGCTGGACGTTTGTCTTTTTTGCTCCAGAGAGCGCCGAAAGTGAAAAAAGGTGCTTTTGAGGATAGAGTCCTCAGGAAAGCAGAGAGGGCCAAATTGTCTGGTGCATTTGAAGGGGTTCCAGGAGGCAGTGAGAACCAGCATCACTTTTCCCCGCTGGCACCTTTGCTGTGGCAGCAAAAGCTGGACGTTTGTCTTTTTTGCTCCAGTGAGCGCCGAAAGTGAAAAAAGGTGCTTTTGAGGATAGAGTGCTCAGGAAAGCAGAGAGGGCCAAATTGTCTGGGCATTTGAAGGGGTTCCAGGAGGCAGTGAGAACCAGCATCACTTTTCCCTGCTGGCACCTTTGCTGTGGCAGCAAAAGCTGGACGTTTGTCTTTTTTGCTCCACAGAGCGCCGAAAGTGAAAAAAGGTGCTTTTGAAGATAGAGTCCTCAGGAAAGCAGAGAGGGCCAAATTGTCTGGGGCATTTGAAGGGGTTCCAGGAGGCAGTGAGAACCAGCATCACTTTTCCCCGCTGGCACCTTTGCTGTGGCAGCAAAAGCTGGACGTTTGTCTTTTTTGCTCCAGAGAGCGCCGAAAGTGAAAAAAGGTGCTTTTGAGGATAGAGTCCTCAGGAAAGCAGAGAGGGCCAAATTGTCTGGGGCATTTGAAGGGGTTCCAGGAGGCAGTGAGAACCAGCATCACTTTTCCCCGCTGGCACCTTTGCTGTGGCAGCAAAAGCTGGACGTTTGTCTTTTTTGCTCCAGAGAGCGCCGAAAGTGAAAAAAGGTGCTTTTGAGGATAGAGTCCTCAGCAAAACAGAGAGGGCCAAATTGTCTGGTGCATTTGAAGGGGTTCCAGGAGGCAGTGAGAACCAGCATCACTTTTCCCCGCTGGCACTTTTGCTGTGGCAGCAAAAGCTGGACGTTTGCCTTTTTTGCTCCAGACAGCGCCGAAAGTGAAAAAAGGTGCTTTTGAGGATAGAGTCCTCAGGAAAGCAGAGAGGGCCAAATTGTCTGGGGCATTTGAAGGGGTTCCAGGAGGCAGTGAGAACCAGCATCACTTTTCCCCGCTGGCACCTTTGCTGTGGCAGCAAAAGCTGGACGTTTGTCTTTTTTGCTCCAGACAGCGCCGAAAGTGAAAAAAGGTGCTTTTGACGATAGAGTCCTCAGGAAAGCAGAGAGGGCCAAATTGTCTGGGGCATTTGAAGGGGTTCCAGGAGGCAGTGAGAACCAGCATCACTTTTCCCCGCTGGCACCTTTGCTGTGGCAGCAAAAGCTGGACGTTTGTCTTTTTTGCTCCAGAGAGCGCCGAAAGTGAAAAACGTGCATTTGAGGATAGAGTCCTCAGGAAAGCAGAGAGGGCCAAATTGTCTGGGGCATTTGAAGGGGTTCCAGGAGGCAGTGAGAACCAGCATCACTTTTCCCCGCTGGCACCTTTGCTGTGGCAGCAAAAGCTGGACGTTTGTCTTTTTTGCTCCAGAGAGAGCCGAAAGTGAAAAAAGGTGCTTTTGAGGATAGAGTCCTCAGGAAAGCAGAGAGGGCCAAATTGTCTGGGGCATTTGAAGGGGTTCCAGGAGGCAGTGAGAAGCAGCATCACTTTTCCCCGCTGGAACCTTTGCTGTGGCAGCAAAAGCTGGACGTTTCTCTTTTTTGCTCCAGACAGCGCCGAAAGTGAAAAAAGGTGCTTTTGCGGATAGAGTCCTCAGGAAAACAGAGAGGGCCAAATTGTCTGGTGCATTTGAAGGGGTTCCAGGAGGCAGTGAGAACCAGCATCACTTTTCCCCGCTGGCACTTTTGCTGTGGCAGCAAAAGCTGGACGTTTGTCTTTTTTGCTCCAGAGAGCGCCGAAAGTGAAAAAAGGTGCTTTTGAGGATAGAGTGCTCAGGAAAGCAGAGAGGGCCAAATTGTCTGGGGCATTTGAAGGGGTTCCAGGAGGCAGTGAGAACCAGCATCACTTTTCCCCGCTGGCACCTTTGCTGTGGCAGCAAAAGCTGGACGTTTGTCTTTTTTGCTCCAGAGAGCGCCGAAAGTGAAAAGAGGTGCTTTTGAGGATAGAGTCCTCAGGAAAGCAGAGAGGGCCAAATTGTCTGGGGCATTTGAAGGGGTTCCAGGAGGCAGTGAGAACCAGCATCACTTTTCCCCGCTGGCACCTTTGCTGTGGCAGCAAAAGCTGGACGTTTGTCTTTTTTGCTCCAGACAGCGCCGAAAGTGAAAAGAGGTGCTTTTGAGGATAGAGTCCTCAGGAAAGCAGAGAGGGCCAAATTGTCTGGGGCATTTGAAGGGGTTCCAGGAGGCAGTGAGAACCAGCATCACTTTTCCCCGCTGGCACCTTTGCTGTGGCAGCAAAAGCTGGACGTTTGTCTTTTTTGCTCCAGAGAGCGCCGAAAGTGAAAAAAGGTGCTTTTGAGGATAGAGTCCTCAGGAAAGCAGAGAGGGCCAAATTGTCTGGTGCATTTGAAGGGGTTCCAGGAGGCAGTGAGAACCAGCATCACTTTTCCCCGCTGGCACCTTTGCTGTGGCAGCAAAAGCTGGACGTTTGTCTTTTTTGCTCCAGACAGCGCCGAAAGTGAAAAGAGGTGCTTTTGAGGATAGAGTCCTCAGGAAAAAAGAGAGGGCCAAATTGTCTGGGGCATTTGAAGGGGTTCCAGGAGGCAGTGAGAACCAGCATCACTTTTCCCCGCTGGCACCTTTTCTGTGGCAGCAAAAGCTGGACGTTTGTCTTTTTTGCTCCAGACAGCGCCGAAAGTGAAAAGAGGTGCTTTTGAGGATAGAGTCCTCAGGAAAGCAGAGAGGGCCAAATTGTCTGGGGCATTTGAAGGGGTTCCAGGAGGCAGTGAGAACCAGCATCACTTTTCCCCGCTGGCACCTTTGCTGTGGCAGCAAAAGCTGGACGTTTGTATTTTTTGCTCCAGAGAGCGCCGAAAGTGAATAAAGGTGCTTTTGAGGATAGAGTCCTCAGGAAAGCAGAGAGGGCCAAATTGTCTGGGGCATTTGAAGGGGTTCCAGGAGGCAGTGAGAACCAGCATCACTTTTCCCCGCTGGCACCTTTGCTGTGGCAGCAAAAGCTGGACGTTTGTCTTTTTTGCTCCAGACAGCGCCGAAAGTGAAAAAAGGTGCTTTTGCGGATAGAGTCCTCAGCAAAGCAGAGAGGGCCAAATTGTCTGGGGCATTTGAAGGGGTTCCAGGAGACAGTGAGAACCAGCATCACTTTTCCCCGCTGGCACCTTTGCTGTGGCAGCAAAAGCTGGACGTTTGTCTTTTTTGCTCCAGACAGCGCCGAAAGTGAAAAAAGGTGCTTTTGCGGATAGAGTCCTCAGGAAAACAGAGAGGGCCAAATTGTCTGGGGCATTTGAAGGAGTTCCAGGAGGCAGTGAGAACCAGCATCACTTTTCCCCGCTGGCACCTTTGCTGTGGCAGCAAAAGCTGGACGTTTGTCTTTTTTGCTCCAGAGAGCGCCGAAAGTGAAAAGAGGTGCTTTTGAGGATAGAGTCCTCAGGAAAGCAGAGAGGGCCAAATTGTCTGGGGCATTTGAAGGGGTTCCAGGAGGCAGTGAGAACCAGCATCACTTTTCCCCGCTGGCACCTTTGCTGTGGCAGCAAAAGCTGGACGTTTGTCTTTTTTGCTCCAGACAGCGCCGAAAGTGAATAAAGGTGCTTTTGAGGATAGAGTGCTCAGGAAAGCAGAGAGGGCCAAATTGTCTGGGGCATTTGAAGGGGTTCCAGGAGGCAGTGAGAACCAGCATCACTTTTCCCCGCTGGCACCTTTGCTGTGGCAGCAAAAGCTGGACGTTTGTCTTTTTTGCTCCAGAGAGCGCCGAAAGTGAATAAAGGTGCTTTTGAGGATAGAGTCCTCAGGAAAGCAGAGAGGGCCAAATTGTCTGGGGCATTTGAAGGGGTTCCAGGAGGCAGTGAGAAGCAGCATCACTTTTCCCCGCTGGCACCTTTGCTGTGGCAGCAAAAGCTGGACGTTTGTCTTTTTTGCTCCAGACAGCGCCGAAAGTGAAAAAAGGTGCTTTTGAGGATAGAGTCCTCAGGAAAGCAGAGAGGGCCAAATTGTCTGGGGCATTTGAAGGGGTTCCAGGAGGCAGTGAGAACCAGCATCACTTTTCCCCGCTGGCACCTTTGCTATGGCAGCAAAAGCTGGACGTTTGTCTTTTTTGCTCCAGAGAGCGCCGAAAGTGAAAAAAGGTGCATTTGAGGATAGAGTCCTCAGGAAAGCAGAGAGGGCCAAATTGTCTGGGGCATTTGAAGGGGTTCCAGGAGGCAGTGAGAACCAGCATCACTTTTCCCCGCTGGCACCTTTGCTGTGGCAGAAAAAGCTGGACGTTTGTCTTTTTTGCTCCAGAGAGAGCCGAAAGTGAAAAAAGGTGCTTTTGAGGATAGAGTCCTCAGGAAAGCAGAGAGGGCCAAATTGTCTGGGGCATTTGAAGGGGTTCCAGGAGGCAGTGAGAACCAGCATCACTTTTCCCCGCTGGCACCTTTGCTGTGGCAGCAAAAGCTGGACGATTGTCTTTTTTGCTCCAGACAGCGCCGAAAGTGAAAAAAGGTGCTTTTGAGGATAGAGTCCTCAGGAAAGCAGAGAGGGCCAAATTGTCTGGGGCATTTGAAGGGGTTCCAGGAGGCAGTGAGGACCAGCATCACTTTTCCCCGCTGGCACCTTTGCTGTGGCAGCAAAAGCTGGACGTTTGTCTTTTTTGCTCCAGAGAGCGCCGAAAGTGAAAAAAGGTGCATTTGAGGATAGAGTCCTCAGGAAAGCAGAGAGGGCCAAATTGTCTGGGGCATTTGAAGGGGTTCCAGGAGGCAGTGAGAACCAGCATCACTTTTCCCCGCTGGCACCTTTGCTGTGGCAGCAAAAGCTGGACGTTTGTCTTTTTTGCTCCAGACAGCGCCGAAAGTGAATAAAGGTGCTTTTGAGGATAGAGTGCTCAGGAAAGCAGAGAGGGCCAAATTGTCTGGGGCATTTGAAGGGGTTCCAGGAGGCAGTGAGAACCAGCATCACTTTTCCCCGCTGGCACCTTTGCTGTGGCAGCAAAAGCTGGACGTTTGTCTTTTTTGCTCCAGAGAGCGCCGAAAGTGAATAAAGGTGCTTTTGAGGATAGAGTCCTCAGGAAAGCAGAGAGGGCCAAATTGTCTGGGGCATTTGAAGGGGTTCCAGGAGGCAGTGAGAAGCAGCATCACTTTTCCCCGCTGGCACCTTTGCTGTGGCAGCAAAAGCTGGACGTTTGTCTTTTTTGCTCCAGACAGCGCCGAAAGTGAAAAAAGGTGCTTTTGAGGATAGAGTCCTCAGGAAAGCAGAGAGGGCCAAATTGTCTGGGGCATTTGAAGGGGTTCCAGGAGGCAGTGAGAACCAGCATCACTTTTCCCCGCTGGCACCTTTGCTATGGCAGCAAAAGCTGGACGTTTGTCTTTTTTGCTCCAGAGAGCGCCGAAAGTGAAAAAAGGTGCATTTGAGGATAGAGTCCTCAGGAAAGCAGAGAGGGCCAAATTGTCTGGGGCATTTGAAGGGGTTCCAGGAGGCAGTGAGAACCAGCATCACTTTTCCCCGCTGGCACCTTTGCTGTGGCAGAAAAAGCTGGACGTTTGTCTTTTTTGCTCCAGAGAGAGCCGAAAGTGAAAAAAGGTGCTTTTGAGGATAGAGTCCTCAGGAAAGCAGAGAGGGCCAAATTGTCTGGGGCATTTGAAGGGGTTCCAGGAGGCAGTGAGAACCAGCATCACTTTTCCCCGCTGGCACCTTTGCTGTGGCAGCAAAAGCTGGACGATTGTCTTTTTTGCTCCAGACAGCGCCGAAAGTGAAAAAAGGTGCTTTTGAGGATAGAGTCCTCAGGAAAGCAGAGAGGGCCAAATTGTCTGGGGCATTTGAAGGGGTTCCAGGAGGCAGTGAGGACCAGCATCACTTTTCCCCGCTGGCACCTTTGCTGTGGCAGCAAAAGCTGGACGTTTGTCTTTTTTGCTCCAGAGAGCGCCGAAAGTGAAAAAAGGTGCTTTTGAGGATAGAGTCCTCAGGAAAGCAGAGAGGGCCAAATTGTCTGGGGCATTTGAAGGGGTTCCAGGAGGCAGTGAGAACCAGCATCACTTTTCCCCGCTGGCACCTTTGCTGTGGCAGCAAAAGCTGGACGTTTGTCTTTTTTGCTCCAGAGAGAGCCGAAAGTGAAAAAAGGTGCTTTTGAGGATAGAGTCCTCAGGAAAGCAGAGAGGGCCAAATTGTCTGGGGCATTTGAAGGGGTTCCAGGAGGCAGTGAGAAGCAGCATCACTTTTCCCCGCTGGCACCTTTGCTGTGGCAGCAAAAGCTGGACGTTTCTCTTTTTTGCTCCAGAGAGCGCCGAAAGTGAAAAAAGGTGCTTTTGCGGATAGAGTCCTCAGGAAAACAGAGAGGGCCAAATTGTCTGGGGCATTTGAAGGGGTTCCAGGAGGCAGTGAGAACCAGCATCACTTTTCCCCGCTGGCACCTTTGCTGTGGCAGCAAAAGCTGGACGTTTGTATTTTTTGCTCCAGAGAGCGCCGAAAGTGAATAAAGGTGCTTTTGAGGATAGAGTCCTCAGGAAAGCAGAGAGGGCCAAATTGTCTGGGGCATTTGAAGGGGTTCCAGGAGGCAGTGAGAACCAGCATCACTTTTCCCCGCTGGCACCTTTGCTGTGGCAGCAAAAGCTGGACGTTTGTCTTTTTTGCTCCAGAGAGCGCCGAAAGTGAAAAAAGGTGCTTTTGAGGATAGAGTGCTCAGGAAAGCAGAGAGGGCCAAATTGTCTGGGGCATTTGAAGGGGTTCCAGGAGGCAGTGAGAACCAGCATCACTTTTCCCCGCTGGCACCTTTGCTGTGGCAGCAAAAGCTGGACGTTTGTCTTTTTTGCTCCAGACAGCGCCGAAAGTGAAAAAAGGTGCTTTTGCGGATAGAGTCCTCAGCAAAGCAGAGAGGGCCAAATTGTCTGGGGCATTTGAAGGGGTTCCAGGAGACAGTGAGAACCAGCATCACTTTTCCCCGCTGGCACCTTTGCTGTGGCAGCAAAAGCTGGACGTTTGTCTTTTTTGCTCCAGACAGCGCCGAAAGTGAAAAAAGGTGCTTTTGCGGATAGAGTCCTCAGGAAAACAGAGAGGGCCAAATTGTCTGGGGCATTTGAAGGAGTTCCAGGAGGCAGTGAGAACCAGCATCACTTTTCCCCGCTGGCACCTTTGCTGTGGCAGCAAAAGCTGGACGTTTGTCTTTTTTGCTCCAGAGAGCGCCGAAAGTGAAAAGAGGTGCTTTTGAGGATAGAGTCCTCAGGAAAGCAGAGAGGGCCAAATTGTCTGGGGCATTTGAAGGGGTTCCAGGAGGCAGTGAGAACCAGCATCACTTTTCCCCGCTGGCACCTTTGCTGTGGCAGCAAAAGCTGGACGTTTGTCTTTTTTGCTCCAGAGAGCGCCGAAAGTGAAAAAAGGTGCATTTGAGGATAGAGTCCTCAGGAAAGCAGAGAGGGCCAAATTGTCTGGGGCATTTGAAGGGGTTCCAGGAGGCAGTGAGAACCAGCATCACTTTTCCCCGCTGGCACCTTTGCTGTGGCAGCAAAAGCTGGACGTTTGCCTTTTTTGCTCCAGAGAGAGCCGAAAGTGAAAAAAGGTGCTTTTGAGGATAGAGTCCTCAGAAAGCAGAGAGGGCCAAATTGTCTGGGGCATTTGAAGGGGTTCCAGGAGGCAGTGAGAACCAGCATCACTTTTCCCCGCTGGCACCTTTGCTGTGGCAGCAAAAGCTGGACGATTGTCTTTTTTGCTCCAGACAGCGCCGAAAGTGAAAAAAGGTGCTTTTGAGGATAGAGTCCTCAGGAAAGCAGAGAGGGCCAAATTGTCTGGGGCATTTGAAGGGGTTCCAGGAGGCAGTGAGGACCAGCATCACTTTTCCCCGCTGGCACCTTTGCTGTGGCAGCAAAAGCTGGACGTTTGTCTTTTTTGCTCCATAGAGCGCCGAAAGTGAAAAAAGGTGCATTTGAGGATAGAGTCCTCAGGAAAGCAGAGAGGGCCAAATTGTCTGGGGCATTTGAAGGGGTTCCAGGAGGCAGTGAGAACCAGCATCACTTTTCCCCGCTGGCACCTTTGCTGTGGCAGCAAAAGCTGGACGTTTGTCTTTTTTGCTCCATAGAGCGCCGAAAGTGAAAAAAGGTGCATTTGAGGATAGAGTCCTCAGGAAAGCAGAGAGGGCCAAATTGTCTGGGGCATTTGAAGGGGTTCCAGGAGGCAGTGAGAACCAGCATCACTTTTCCCCGCTGGCACCTTTGCTGTGGCAGCAAAAGCTGGACGTTTGTCTTTTTTGCTCCAGAGAGAGCCGAAAGTGAAAAAAGGTGCTTTTGAGGATAGAGTCCTCAGGAAAGCAGAGAGGGCCAAATTGTCTGGGGCATTTGAAGGGGTTCCAGGAGGCAGTGAGAAGCAGCATCACTTTTCCCCGCTGGCACCTTTGCTGTGGCAGCAAAAGCTGGACGTTTCTCTTTTTTGCTCCAGAGAGCGCCGAAAGTGAAAAAAGGTGCATTTGAGGATAGAGTCCTCAGGAAAGCAGAGAGGGCCAAATTGTCTGGGGCATTTGAAGGGGTTCCAGGAGGCAGTGAGAACCAGCATCACTTTTCCCCGCTGGCACCTTTGCTGTGGCAGCAAAAGCTGGACATTTGTCTTTTTTGCTCCAGAGAGCGCCGAAAGTGAAAAAAGGTGCTTTTGAGGATAGAGTCCTCAGGAAAGCAGAGAGGGCCAAATTGTCTGGTGCATTTGAAGGGGTTCCAGGAGGCAGTGAGAACCAGCATCACTTTTCCCCGCTGGCACCTTTGCTGTGGCAGCAAAAGCTGGACGTTTGTCTTTTTTGCTCCAGAGAGCGCCGAAAGTGAAAAAAGGTGCTTTTGAGGATAGAGTGCTCAGGAAAGCAGAGAGGGCCAAATTGTCTGGGCATTTGAAGGGGTTCCAGGAGGCAGTGAGAACCAGCATCACTTTTCCCTGCTGGCACCTTTGCTGTGGCAGCAAAAGCTGGACGTTTGTCTTTTTTGCTCCACAGAGCGCCGAAAGTGAAAAAAGGTGCTTTTGAGGATAGAGTCCTCAGGAAAGCAGAGAGGGCCAAATTGTCTGGGGCATTTGAAGGGGTTCCAGGAGGCAGTGAGAACCAGCATCACTTTTCCCCGCTGGCACCTTTGCTGTGGCAGCAAAAGCTGGACGTTTGTCTTTTTTGCTCCAGACAGCGCCGAAAGTGAAAAAAAGGTGCTTTTGAGGATAGAGTCCTCAGGAAAGCAGAGATGGCCAAATTGTCTGGGGCATTTGAAGGGGTTCCAGGAGGCAGTGAGAACCAGCATCACTTTTCCCCGCTGGCACCTTTGCTGTGGCAGCAAAAGCTGGACGTTTGTCTTTTTTGCTCCAGAGAGCGCCGAAAGTGAAAAAAGGTGCTTTTGAGGATAGAGTCCTCAGCAAAACAGAGAGGGCCAAATTGTCTGGTGCATTTGAAGGGGTTCCAGGAGGCAGTGAGAACCAGCATCACTTTTCCCCGCTGGCACTTTTGCTGTGGCAGCAAAAGCTGGACGTTTGCCTTTTTTGCTCCAGAGAGCGCCGAAAGTGAAAAAAGGTGCTTTTGAGGATAGAGTCCTCAGGAAAGCAGAGAGGGCCAAATTGTCTGGGGCATTTGAAGGGGTTCCAGGAGGCAGTGAGAACCAGCATCACTTTTCCCCGCTGGCACCTTTGCTGTGGCAGCAAAAGCTGGACGTTTGTCTTTTTTGCTCCAGACAGCGCCGAAAGTGAAAAAAGGTGCTTTTGACGATAGAGTCCTCAGGAAAGCAGAGAGGGCCAAATTGTCTGGGGCATTTGAAGGGGTTCCAGGAGGCAGTGAGAACCAGCATCACTTTTCCCCGCTGGCACCTTTGCTGTGGCAGCAAAAGCTGGACGTTTGTCTTTTTTGCTCCAGAGAGCGCCGAAAGTGAAAAACGTGCATTTGAGGATAGAGTCCTCAGGAAAGCAGAGAGGGCCAAATTGTCTGGGGCATTTGAAGGGGTTCCAGGAGGCAGTGAGAACCAGCATCACTTTTCCCCGCTGGCACCTTTGCTGTGGCAGCAAAAGCTGGACGTTTGTCTTTTTTGCTCCAGAGAGAGCCGAAAGTGAAAAAAGGTGCTTTTGAGGATAGAGTCCTCAGGAAAGCAGAGAGGGCCAAATTGTCTGGGGCATTTGAAGGGGTTCCAGGAGGCAGTGAGAACCAGCATCACTTTTCCCCGCTGGCACCTTTGCTGTGGCAGCAAAAGCTGGACGTTTCTCTTTTTTGCTCCAGACAGCGCCGAAAGTGAAAAAAGGTGATTTGCGGATAGAGTCCTCAGGAAAACAGAGAGGGCCAAATTGTCTGGTGCATTTGAAGGGGTTCCAGGAGGCAGTGAGAACCAGCATCACTTTTCCCCGCTGGCACTTTTGCTGTGGCAGCAAAAGCTGGACGTTTGTCTTTTTTGCTCCAGAGAGCGCCGAAAGTGAAAAAAGGTGCTTTTGAGGATAGAGTGCTCAGGAAAGCAGAGAGGGCCAAATTGTCTGGGGCATTTGAAGGGGTTCCAGGAGGCAGTGAGAACCAGCATCACTTTTCCCCGCTGGCACCTTTGCTGTGGCAGCAAAAGCTGGACGTTTGTCTTTTTTGCTCCAGAGAGCGCCGAAAGTGAAAAGAGGTGCTTTTGAGGATAGAGTCCTCAGGAAAGCAGAGAGGGCCAAATTGTCTGGGGCATTTGAAGGGGTTCCAGGAGGCAGTGAGGACCAGCATCACTTTTCCCCGCTGGCACCTTTGCTGTGGCAGCAAAAGCTGGACGTTTGTCTTTTTTGCTCCAGACAGCGCCGAAAGTGAAAAAAGGTGCTTTTGAGGATAGAGTGATCAGGAAAGCAGAGAGGGCCAAATTGTTTGGGGCATTTGAAGGGGTTCCAGGAGGCAGTGAGAACCAGCATCACTTTTCCCCACTGGCACTTTTGCTGTGGCAGCAAAAGCTGGACGTTTGCCTTTTTTGCTCCAGACAGCGCCGAAAGTGAAAAAAGGTGCTTTTGAGGATAGAGTCCTCAGGAAAGCAGAGAGGGCCAAATTGTCTGGGGCATTTGAAGGGGTTCCAGGAGGCAGTGAGAACCAGCATCACTTTTCCCCGCTGGCACCTTTGCTGTGGCAGCAAAAGCTGGACGTTTGTCTTTTTTGCTCCAGAGAGCGCCGAAAGTGAAAAAAGGTGCTTTTGAGGATAGAGTCCTCAGGAAAGCAGAGAGGGCCAAATTGTCTGGGGCATTTGAAGGGGTTCCAGGAGGCAGTGAGAACCAGCATCACTTTTCCCCGCTGGCACCTTTGCTGTGGCAGCAAAAGCTGGACGTTTGTCTTTTTTGCTCCACAGAGCGCCGAAAGTGAAAAAAGGTGCTTTTGAGGATAGAGTCCTCAGGAAAGCAGAGAGGGCCAAATTGTCTGGTGCATTTGAAGGGGTTCCAGGAGGCAGTGAGAACCAGCATCACTTTTCCCCGCTGGCACCTTTGCTCTGGCAGCAAAAGCTGGACGTTTGTCTTTTTTGCTCCAGACAGCGCCGAAAGTGAAAAAAGGTGCTTTTGAGGATAGAGTCCTCAGGAAAGCAGAGAAGGCCAAATTGTCTGGTGCATTTGAAGGGGTTCCAGGAGGCAGTGAGAACCAGCATCACTTTTCCCCGCTGGCACCTTTGCTGTGGCAGCAAAAGCTGGACGTTTGTCTTTTTTGCTCCAGAGAGCGCCGAAAGTGAAAAAAGGTGCTTTTGAGGATAGAGTCCTCAGCAAAACAGAGAGGGCCAAATTGTCTGGTGCATTTGAAGGGGTTCCAGGAGGCAGTGAGAACCAGCATCACTTTTCCCCGCTGGCACTTTTGCTGTGGCAGCAAAAGCTGGACGTTTGTCTTTTTTGCTCCAGACAGCGCCGAAAGTGAAAAAAGGTGCTTTTGAGGATAGAGTCCTCAGGAAAGCAGAGACGGCCAAATTGTCTGGGGCATTTGAAGGGGTTCCAGGAGGCAGTGAGGACCAGCATCACTTTTCCCCGCTGGCACCTTTGCTGTGGCAGCAAAAGCTGGACGTTTGTCTTTTTTGCTCCAGACAGCGCCGAAAGTGAAAAAAGGTGCTTTTGAGGATAGAGTGATCAGGAAAGCAGAGAGGGCCAAATTGTTTGGGGCATTTGAAGGGGTTCCAGGAGGCAGTGAGAACCAGCATCACTTTTCCCCACTGGCACTTTTGCTGTGGCAGCAAAAGCTGGACGTTTGCCTTTTTTGCTCCAGACAGCGCCGAAAGTGAAAAAAGGTGCTTTTGAGGATAGAGTCCTCAGGAAAGCAGAGAGGGCCAAATTGTCTGGGGCATTTGAAGGGGTTCCAGGAGGCAGTGAGAACCAGCATCACTTTTCCCCGCTGGCACCTTTGCTGTGGCAGCAAAAGCTGGACGTTTGTCTTTTTTGCTCCACAGAGCGCCGAAAGTGAAAAAAGGTGCTTTTGAGGATAGAGTCCTCAGGAAAGCAGAGAGGGCCAAATTGTCTGGTGCATTTGAAGGGGTTCCAGGAGGCAGTGAGAACCAGCATCACTTTTCCCCGCTGGCACCTTTGCTCTGGCAGCAAAAGCTGGACGTTTGTCTTTTTTGCTCCAGACAGCGCCGAAAGTGAAAAAAGGTGCTTTTGAGGATAGAGTCCTCAGGAAAGCAGAGAGGGCCAAATTGTCTGGTGCATTTGAAGGGGTTCCAGGAGGCAGTGAGAACCAGCATCACTTTTCCCCGCTGGCACCTTTGCTGTGGCAGCAAAAGCTGGACGTTTGTCTTTTTTGCTCCAGAGAGCGCCGAAAGTGAAAAAAGGTGCTTTTGAGGATAGAGTCCTCAGGAAAGCAGAGAGGGCCAAATTGTCTGGTGCATTTGAAGGGGTTCCAGGAGGCAGTGAGAACCAGCATCACTTTTCCCCGCTGGCACCTTTGCTGTGGCAGCAAAAGCTGGACGTTTGTCTTTTTTGCTCCAGACAGCGCCGAAAGTGAAAAAAGGTGCTTTTGCGGATAGAGTCCTCAGGAAAACAGAGAGGGCCAAATTGTCTGGTGCATTTGAAGGGGTTCCAGGAGGCAGTGAGAACCAGCATCACTTTTCCCCGCTGGCACTTTTGCTGTGGCAGCAAAATCTGGACGTTTTTTCTTTTTTGCTCCAGAGAGCGCCGAAAGTGAAAAAAGGTGCTTTGAGGATAGACTCCTCAGGAAAGCAGAGAGGGCCAAATTGTCTGGGGCATTTGAAGGGGTTCCAGGAGGCAGTGAGAACCAGCATCACTTTTCCCCGCTGGCACCTTTGCTGTGGCAGCAAAAGCTGGACGTTTGTCTTTTTTGCTCCAGAGAGCGCCGAAAGTGAAAAAAGGTGCTTTTGAGGATAGAGTCCTCAGGAAAGCAGAGAGGGCCAAATTGTCTGGGGCATTTGAAGGGGTTCCAGGAGGCAGTGAGAACCAGCATCACTTTTCCCCGCTGGCACCTTTGCTGTGGCAGCAAAAGCTGGACGTTTGTCTTTTTTGCTCCAGAGAGCGCCGAAAGTGAAAAAAGGTGCTTTTGCGGATAGAGTCCTCAGGAAAGCAGAGAGGGCCAAATTGTCTGGGGCATTTGAAGGGGTTCCAGGAGGCAGTGAGGACCAGCATTACTTTTCCCCGCTGGCACCTTTGCTGTGGCAGCAAAAGCTGGACGTTTGTCTTTTTTGCTCAACAGAGCGCCGAAAGTGAAAAAAGGTGCTTTTGCGGATAGAGTCTTCAGGAAAACAGAGAGGGCCAAATTGTCTGGTGCATTTAAAGGGGTTCCAGGAGGCAGTGAGAACCAGCATCACTTTTCCCCGCTGGCACCTTTGCTGTGGCAGCAAAAGCTGGACGTTTGTCTTTTTTGCTCCAGAGAGCGCCGAAAGTGAAAAAAGGTGCTTTTGCGGATAGAGTCCTCAGGAAAACAGAGAGGGCCAAATTGTCTGGGGCATTTGAAGGGGTTCCAGGAGGCAGTGAGAACCAGCATCACTTTTCCCCGCTGGCACCTTTGCTGTGGCAGCAAAAGCTGGACGTTTGTCTTTTTTGCTCCAGAGAGCGCCGAAAGTGAAAAAAGGTGCTTTTGCGGATAGAGTCCTCAGGAAAACAGAGAGGGCCAAATTGTCTGGGGCATTTGAAGGGGTTCCAGGAGGCAGTGAGAACCAGCATCACTTTTCCCCGCTGGCACCTTTGCTGTGGCAGCAAAAGCTGGACGTTTGTCTTCTTTGCTCCAGACAGCGCCGAAAGTGAAAAAAGGTGCTTTTGAGGATAGAGTCCTCAGGAAAGCAGAGAGGGCCAAATTGTCTGGTGCATTTGAAGGGGTTCCAGGAGGCAGTGAGAACCAGCATCACTTTTCCCCGCTGGCACCTTTGCTGTGGCAGCAAAAGCTGGACGTTTGTCTTTTTTGCTCCAGAGAGCGCCGAAAGTGAAAAAAGGTGCTTTTGAGGATAGAGTCCTCAGGAAAGCAGAGAGGGCCAAATTGTCTGGGGCATTTGAAGGGGTTCCAGGAGGCAGTGAGAACCAGCATCACTTTTCCCCGCTGGCACCTTTGCTGTGGCAGCAAAAGCTGGACGTTTGTCTTTTTTGCTCCAGACAGCGCCGAAAGTGAAAAAAGGTGCTTTTGCGGATAGAGTCCTCAGGAAAACAGAGAGGGCCAAATTGTCTGGTGCATTTGAAGGGGTTCCAGGAGGCAGTGAGAACCAGCATCACTTTTCCCCGCTGGCACTTTTGCTGTGGCAGCAAAATCTGGACGTTTGTCTTTTTTGCTCCAGAGAGCGCCGAAAGTGAAAAAAGGTGCTTTGAGGATAGACTCCTCAGGAAAGCAGAGAGGGCCAAATTGTCTGGGGCATTTGAAGGGGTTCCAGGAGGCAGTGAGAACCAGCATCACTTTTCCCCGCTGGCACCTTTGCTGTGGCAGCAAAAGCTGGACGTTTGTCTTTTTTGCTCCAGAGAGCGCCGAAAGTGAAAAAAGGTGCTTTTGAGGATAGAGTCCTCAGGAAAGCAGAGAGGGCCAAATTGTCTGGGGCATTTGAAGGGGTTCCAGGAGGCAGTGAGAACCAGCATCACTTTTCCCCGCTGGCACCTTTGCTGTGGCAGCAAAAGCTGGACGTTTGTCTTTTTTGCTCCAGAGAGCGCCGAAAGTGAAAAAAGGTGCTTTTGCGGATAGAGTCCTCAGGAAAGCAGAGAGGGCCAAATTGTCTGGGGCATTTGAAGGGGTTCCAGGAGGCAGTGAGGACCAGCATTACTTTTCCCCGCTGGCACCTTTGCTGTGGCAGCAAAAGCTGGACGTTTGTCTTTTTTGCTCAACAGAGCGCCGAAAGTGAAAAAAGGTGCTTTTGCGGATAGAGTCTTCAGGAAAACAGAGAGGGCCAAATTGTCTGGTGCATTTAAAGGGGTTCCAGGAGGCAGTGAGAACCAGCATCACTTTTCCCCGCTGGCACCTTTGCTGTGGCAGCAAAAGCTGGACGTTTGTCTTTTTTGCTCCAGAGAGCGCCGAAAGTGAAAAAAGGTGCTTTTGCGGATAGAGTCCTCAGGAAAACAGAGAGGGCCAAATTGTCTGGGGCATTTGAAGGGGTTCCAGGAGGCAGTGAGAACCAGCATCACTTTTCCCCGCTGGCACCTTTGCTGTGGCAGCAAAAGCTGGACGTTTTTTTTTTTGCTCAACAGAGCGCCGAAAGTGAAAAAAGGTGCTTTTGCGGATAGAGTCCTCAGGAAAGCAGAGAGGGCCAAATTGTCTGGGGCATTTGAAGGGGTTCCAGGAGGCAGTGAGAACCAGCATCACTTTTCCCCGCTGGCACCTTTGCTGTGGCAGCAAAAGCTGGACGTTTGTCTTTTTTGCTCCAGAGAGCGCCGAAAGTGAAAAAAGGTGCTTTTGAGGATAGAGTCCTCAGGAAAGCAGAGAGGGCCAAATTGTCTGGGGCATTTGAAGGGGTTCCAGGAGGCAGTGAGAACCAGCATCACTTTTCCCCGCTGGCACCTTTGCTCTGGCAGCAAAAGCTGGACGTTTGTCTTTTTTGCTCCAGAGAGCGCCGAAAGTGAAAAAAGGTGCTTTTGAGGATAGAGTCCTCAGGAAAGCAGAGAGGGCCAAATTGTCTGGTGCATTTGAAGGGGTTCCAGGAGGCAGTGAGAACCAGCATCACTTTTCCCCGCTGGCACCTTTGCTGTGGCAGCAAAAGCTGGACGTTTGTCTTTTTTGCTCAACAGAGCGCCGAAAGTGAAAAAAGATGCTTTTGCGGATAGAGTCTTCAGGAAAACAGAGAGGGCCAAATTGTCTGGGGCATTTGAAGGGGTTCCAGGAGGCAGTGAGAACCAGCATCACTTTTCCCCGCTGGCACCTTTGCTGTGGCAGCAAAAGCTGGACGTTTGTCTTTTTTGCTCCAGACAGCGCCGAAAGTGAAAAAAGGTGCTTTTGCGGATAGAGTCCTCAGGAAAACAGAGAGGGCCAAATTGTCTGGTGCATTTGAAGGGGTTCCAGGAGGCAGTGAGAACCAGCATCACTTTTCCCCGCTGGCACCTTTGCTGTGGCAGCAAAAGCTGGACGTTTGTCTTTTTTGCTCCAGACAGCGCCGAAAGTGAAAAAAGGTGCTTTTGCGGATAGAGTCCTCAGGAAAGCAGAGAGGGCCAAATTGTCTGGTGCATTTGAAGGGGTTCCAGGAGGCAGTGAGAACCAGCATCACTTTTCCCCGCTGGCACCTTTGCTGTGGCAGCAAAAGCTGGACGTTTGTCTTTTTTGCTCCAGAGAGCGCCGAAAGTGAAAAGAGGTGCTTTTGAGGATAGAGTCCTCAGGAAAGCAGAGAGGGCCAAATTGTCTGGTGCATTTGAAGGGGTTCCAGGAGGCAGTGAGAACCAGCATCACTTTTCCCCGCTGGCACCTTTGCTGTGGCAGCAAAAGCTGGACATTTGTCTTTTTTGCTCCACAGAGCGCCGAAAGTGAAAAAAGGTGCTTTTGCGGATAGAGTCCTCAGGAAAACAGAGAGGGCCAAATTGTCTGGGGCATTTGAAGGGGTTCCAGGAGGCAGTGAGAACCAGCATCACTTTTCCCCGCTGGCACCTTTGCTGTGGCAGCAAAAGCTGGACGTTTGTCTTTTTTGCTCCAGACAGCGCCGAAAGTGAAAAAAGGTGCTTTTGCGGATAGAGTCCTCAGGAAAACAGAGAGGGCCAAATTGTCTGGTGCATTTGAAGGGGTTCCAGGAGGCAGTGAGAACCAGCATCACTTTTCCCCGCTGGCACCTTTGCTGTGGCAGCAAAAGCTGGACGTTTGTCTTTTTTGCTCCAGAGAGCGCCGAAAGTGAAAAGAGGTGCTTTTTAGGATAGAGTCCTCAGGAAAGCAGAGAGGGCCAAATTGTCTGGTGCATTTGAAGGGGTTCCAGGAGGCAGTGAGAACCAGCATCACTTTTCCCCGCTGGCACCTTTGCTGTGGCAGCAAAAGCTGGACATTTGTCTTTTTTGCTCCACAGAGCGCCGAAAGTGAAAAAAGGTGCTTTTGCGGATAGAGTCCTCAGGAAAGCAGAGAGGGCCAAATTGTCTGGTGCATTTGAAGGGGTTCCAGGAGGCAGTGAGAACCAGCATCACTTTTCCCCGCTGGCACCTTTGCTGTGGCAGCAAAAGCTGGACGTTTGTCTTTTTTGCTCCAGACAGCGCCGAAAGTGAAAAGAGGTGCTTTTTAGGATAGAGTCCTCAGGAAAGCAGAGAGGGCCAAATTGTCTGGTGCATTTGAAGGGGTTCCAGGAGGCAGTGAGAACCAGCATCACTTTTCCCCGCTGGCACCTTTGCTGTGGCAGCAAAAGCTGGACATTTGTCTTTTTTGCTCCACAGAGCGCCGAAAGTGAAAAAAGGTGCTTTTGCGGATAGAGTCCTCAGGAAAACAGAGAGGGCCAAATTGTCTGGTGCATTTGAAGGGGTTCCAGGAGGCAGTGAGAACCAGCATCACTTTTCCCCGCTGGCACCTTTGCTGTGGCAGCAAAAGCTGGACGTTTGTCTTTTTTGCTCCAGACGGCGCCGAAAGTGAAAAAAGGTGCTTTTGCTGATAGAGTCCTCAGAAAAACAGAGAGGGCCAAATTGTCTGGTGCATTTGAAGGGGTTCCAGGAGGCAGTGAGAACCAGCATCACTTTTCCCCGCTGGCACCTTTGCTGTGGCAGCAAAAGCTGGACGTTTGTCTTTTTTGCTCCAGAGAGCGCCGAAAGTGAAAAAAGGTGCTTTTGAGGATAGAGTCCTCAGGAAAGCAGAGAGGGCCAAATTGTCTGGGGCATTTGAAGGGGTTCCAGGAGGCAGTGAGAACCAGCATCACTTTTCCCCGCTGGCACCTTTGCTGTGGCAGCAAAAGCTGGACGTTTGTCTTTTTTGCTCCAGACAGCGCCGAAAGTGAAAAAAGGTGCTTTTGCGGATAGAGTCCTCAGGAAAACAGAGAGGGCCAAATTGTCTGGTGCATTTGAAGGGGTTCCAGGAGGCAGTGAGAACCAGCATCACTTTTCCCCGCTGGCACTTTTGCTGTGGCAGCAAAAGCTGGACGTTTGTCTTTTTTGCTCCAGAGAGCGCCGAAAGTGAAAAAAGGTGCTTTTGAGGATAGACTCCTCAGGAAAGCAGAGAGGGCCAAATTGTCTGGTGCATTTGAAGGGGTTCCAGGAGGCAGTGAGAACCAGCATCACTTTTCCCCGCTGGCACCTTTGCTGTGGCAGCAAAAGCTGGACGTTTGTCTTTTTTGCTCCAGAGAGCGCCGAAAGTGAAAAAAGGTGCTTTTGAGGATAGAGTCCTCAGGAAAGCAGAGAGGGCCAAATTGTCTGGGGCATTTGAAGGGGTTCCAGGAGGCAGTGAGAACCAGCATCACTTTTCCCCGCTGGCACCTTTGCTGTGGCAGCAAAAGCTGGACGTTTGTCTTTTTTGCTCCAGAGAGCGCCGAAAGTGAAAAAAGGTGCTTTTGCGGATAGAGTCCTCAGGAAAGCAGAGAGGGCCAAATTGTCTGGGGCATTTGAAGGGGTTCCAGGAGGCAGTGAGGACCAGCATCACTTTTCCCCGCTGGCACCTTTGCTGTGGCAGCAAAAGCTGGACGTTTGTCTTTTTTGCTCAACAGAGCGCCGAAAGTGAAAAAAGGTGCTTTTGCGGATAGAGTCTTCAGGAAAACAGAGAGGGCCAAATTGTCTGGGGCATTTGAAGGGGTTCCAGGAGGCAGTGAGAACCAGCATCACTTTTCCCCGCTGGCACCTTTGCTGTGGCAGCAAAAGCTGGACGTTTGTCTTTTTTGCTCCAGACAGCGCCGAAAGTGAAAAAAGGTGCTTTTGCGGATAGAGTCCTCAGGAAAGCAGAGAGGGCCAAATTGTCTGGTGCATTTGAAGGGGTTCCAGGAGGCAGTGAGAACCAGCATCACTTTTCCCCGCTGGCACCTTTGCTGTGGCAGCAAAAGCTGGACGTTTGTCTTTTTTGCTCCAGACGGCGCCGAAAGTGAAAAAAGGTGCTTTTGCTGATAGAGTCCTCAGAAAAACAGAGAGGGCCAAATTGTCTGGTGCATTTGAAGGGGTTCCAGGAGGCAGTGAGAACCAGCATCACTTTTCCCCGCTGGCACCTTTGCTGTGGCAGCAAAAGCTGGACGTTTGTCTTTTTTGCTCCAGAGAGCGCCGAAAGTGAAAAAAGGTGCTTTTGAGGATAGAGTCCTCAGGAAAGCAGAGAGGGCCAAATTGTCTGGGGCATTTGAAGGGGTTCCAGGAGGCAGTGAGAACCAGCATCACTTTTCCCCGCTGGCACCTTTGCTGTGGCAGCAAAAGCTGGACGTTTGTCTTTTTTGCTCCAGACAGCGCCGAAAGTGAAAAAAGGTGCTTTTGCGGATAGAGTCCTCAGGAAAACAGAGAGGGCCAAATTGTCTGGTGCATTTGAAGGGGTTCCAGGAGGCAGTGAGAACCAGCATCACTTTTCCCCGCTGGCACTTTTGCTGTGGCAGCAAAAGCTGGACGTTTGTCTTTTTTGCTCCAGAGAGCGCCGAAAGTGAAAAAAGGTGCTTTTGAGGATAGACTCCTCAGGAAAGCAGAGAGGGCCAAATTGTCTGGGGCATTTGAAGGGGTTCCAGGAGGCAGTGAGAACCAGCATCACTTTTCCCCGCTGGCACCTTTGCTGTGGCAGCAAAAGCTGGACGTTTGTCTTTTTTGCTCAACAGAGCGCCGAAATTGAAAAAAGGTGCTTTTGCGGATAGAGTCTTCAGGAAAACAGAGAGGGCCAAATTGTCTGGTGCATTTGAAGGGGTTCCAGGAGGCAGTGAGAACCAGCATCACTTTTCCCCGCTGGCACCTTTGCTGTGGCAGCAAAAGCTGGACGTTTGTCTTTTTTGCTCCAGACAGCGCCGAAAGTGAAAAAAGGTGCTTTTGCGGATAGAGTCCTCAGGAAAGCAGAGAGGGCCAAATTGTCTGGTGCATTTGAAGGGGTTCCAGGAGGCAGTGAGAACCAGCATCACTTTTCCCCGCTGGCACCTTTGCTGTGGCAGCAAAAGCTGGACGTTTGTCTTTTTTGCTCCAGAGAGCGCCGAAAGTGAAAGAAGGTGCTTTTGCGGATAGAGTCCTCAGGAAAGCAGAGAGGGCCAAATTGGCTGGGGCATTTGAAGGGGTTCCAGGAGGCAGTGAGAACCAGCATCACTTTTCCCCGCTGGCACCTTTGCTGTGGCAGCAAAAGCTGGACATTTGTCTTTTTTGCTCCAGAGAGCGCCGAAAGTGAAAAAAGGTGCTTTTGCGGATAGAGTCCTCAGGAAAACAGAGAGGGCCAAATTGTCTGGTGCATTTGAAGGGGTTCCAGGAGGCAGTGAGAACCAGCATCACTTTTCCCCGCTGGCACCTTTGCTGTGGCAGCAAAAGCTGGACATTTGTCTTTTTTGCTCCAGAGAGCGCCGAAAGTGAAAAAAGGTGCTTTTGCGGATAGAGTCCTCAGGAAAGCAGAGAGGGCCAAATTGTCTGGTGCATTTGAAGGGGTTCCAGGAGGCAGTGAGAACCAGCATCACTTTTCCCCGCTGGCACCTTTGCTGTGGCAGCAAAAGCTGGACGTTTGTCTTTTTTGCTCCAGACAGCGCCGAAAGTGAAAAAAGGTGCTTTTGCGGATAGAGTCCTCAGGAAAACAGAGAGGGCCAAATTGTCTGGTGCATTTGAAGGGGTTCCAGGAGGCAGTGAGAACCAGCATCACTTTTCCCCGCTGGCACCTTTGCTGTGGCAGCAAAAGCTGGACGTTTGTCTTTTTTGCTCCAGAGAGCGCCGAAAGTGAAAAAAGGTGCTTTTGCGGATAGAGTCCTCAGGAAAGCAGAGAGGGCCAAATTGTCTGGTGCATTTGAAGGGGTTCCAGGAGGCAGTGAGAACCAGCATCGCTTTTCCCCGCTGGCACCTTTGCTGTGGCAGCAAAAGCTGGACGTTTGTCTTTTTTGCTCCAGACAGCTCCGAAAGTGAAAAAAGGTGCTTTTGCAGATAGAGTGCTCAGGAAAGCAGAGAGGGCCAAATTGTCTGGGGCATTTGAAGGGGTTCCAGGAGGCAGTGAGAACCAGCATCACTTTTCCCCGCTGGCACCTTTGCTGTGGCAGCAAAAGCTGGACGTTTGTCTTTTTTGCTCCAGAGAGCGCCGAAAGTGAAAAAAGGTGCTTTTGCGGATAGAGTCCTCAGGAAAACAGAGAGGGCCAAATTGTCTGGTGCATTTGAAGGGGTTCCAGGAGGCAGTGAGAACCAGCATCACTTTTCCCCGCTGGCACTTTTGCTGTGGCAGCAAAAGCTGGACGTTTGTCTTTTTTGCTCCAGACAGCGCCGAAAGTGAAAAAAGGTGCTTTTGAGGATAGAGTCCTCAGGAAAGCAGAGAGGGCCAAATTGTCTGGGGCATTTGAAGGGGTTCCAGGAGGCAGTGAGAACCAGCATCACTTTTCCCCGCTGGCACCTTTGCTGTGGCAGCAAAAGCTGGACGTTTGTCTTTTTTGCTCCAGAGAGCGCCGAAAGTGAAAAAAGGTGCTTTTTAGGATAGAGTCCTCAGGAAAGCAGAGAGGGCCAAATTGTCTGGTGCATTTGAAGGGGTTCCAGGAGGCAGTGAGAACCAGCATCACTTTTCCCCGCTGGCACCTTTGCTGTGGCAGCAAAAGCTGGACATTTGTCTTTTTTGCTCCACAGAGCGCCGAAAGTGAAAAAAGGTGCTTTTGCGGATAGAGTCCTCAGGAAAACAGAGAGGGCCAAATTGTCTGGGGCATTTGAAGGGGTTCCAGGAGGCAGTGAGAACCAGCATCACTTTTCCCCGCTGGCACCTTTGCTGTGGCAGCAAAAGCTGGACGTTTGTCTTTTTTGCTCCAGACAGCGCCGAAAGTGAAAAAAGGTGCTTTTGCGGATAGAGTCCTCAGGAAAACAGAGAGGGCCAAATTGTCTGGGGCATTTGAAGGGGTTCCAGGAGGCAGTGAGAACCAGCATCACTTTTCCCCGCTGGCACCTTTGCTGTGGCAGCAAAAGCTGGACGTTTGTCTTTTTTGCTCCAGAGAGCGCCGAAAGTGAAAAGAGGTGCTTTTTAGGATAGAGTCCTCAGGAAAGCAGAGAGGGCCAAATTGTCTGGTGCATTTGAAGGGGTTCCAGGAGGCAGTGAGAACCAGCATCACTTTTCCCCGCTGGCACCTTTGCTGTGGCAGCAAAAGCTGGACATTTGTCTTTTTTGCTCCACAGAGCGCCGAAAGTGAAAAAAGGTGTTTTGCGGATAGAGTCCTCAGGAAAGCAGAGAGGGCCAAATTGTCTGGTGCATTTGAAGGGGTTCCAGGAGGCAGTGAGAACCAGCATCACTTTTCCCCGCTGGCACCTTTGCTGTGGCAGCAAAAGCTGGACGTTTGTCTTTTTTTCTCCAGACAGCGCCGAAAGTGAAAAGAGGTGCTTTTTAGGATAGAGTCCTCAGGAAAGCAGAGAGGGCTAAATTGTCTGGTGCATTTGAAGGGGTTCCAGGAGGCAGTGAGAACCAGCATCACTTTTCCCCGCTGGCACCTTTGCTGTGGCAGCAAAAGCTGGACATTTGTCTTTTTTGCTCCACAGATCGCCGAAAGTGAAAAAAGGTGCTTTTGCGGATAGAGTCCTCAGGAAAACAGAGAGGGCCAAATTGTCTGGTGCATTTGAAGGGGTTCCAGGAGGCAGTGAGAACCAGCATCACTTTTCCCCGCTGGCACCTTTGCTGTGGCAGCAAAAGCTGGACGTTTGTCTTTTTTGCTCCAGACGGCGCCGAAAGTGAAAAAAGGTGCTTTTGCTGATAGAGTCCTCAGAAAAACAGAGAGGGCCAAATTGTCTGGTGCATTTGAAGGGGTTCCAGGAGGCAGTGAGAACCAGCATCACTTTTCCCCGCTGGCACCTTTGCTGTGGCAGCAAAAGCTGGACGTTTGTCTTTTTTGCTCCAGAGAGCGCCGAAAGTGAAAAAAGGTGCTTTTGAGGATAGAGTCCTCAGGAAAGCAGAGAGGGCCAAATTGTCTGGGGCATTTGAAGGGGTTCCAGGAGGCAGTGAGAACCAGCATCACTTTTCCCCGCTGGCACCTTTGCTGTGGCAGCAAAAGCTGGACGTTTGTCTTTTTTGATCCAGACAGCGCCGAAAGTGAAAAAAGGTGCTTTTGCGGATAGAGTCCTCAGGAAAACAGAGAGGGCCAAATTGTCTGGTGCATTTGAAGGGGTTCCAGGAGGCAGTGAGAACCAGCATCACTTTTCCCCGCTGGCGCCTTTGCTGTGGCAGCAAAAGCTGGACGTTTGTCTTTTTTGCTCCAGAGAGCGCCGAAAGTGAAAAAAGGTGCTTTTGAGGATAGACTCCTCAGGAAAGCAGAGAGGGCCAAATTGTCTGGGGCATTTGAAGGGGTTCCAGGAGGCAGTGAGAACCAGCATCACTTTTCCCCGCTGGCACCTTTGCTGTGGCAGCAAAAGCTGGACGTTTGTCTTTTTTGCTCCAGACAGCGCCGAAAGTGAAAAAAGGTGCTTTTGAGGATAGAGTCCTCAGGAAAGCAGAGAGGGCCAAATTGTCTGGTGCATTTGAAGGGGTTCCAGGAGGCAGTGAGAACCAGCATCACTTTTCCCCGCTGGCACCTTTGCTGTGGCAGCAAAAGCTGGACGTTTGTCTTTTTTGCTCCAGACAGCGCCGAAAGTGAAAAAAGGTGCTTTTGAGGATAGAGTCCTCAGGAAAGCAGAGAGGGCCAAATTGTCTGGTGCATTTGAAGGGGTTCCAGGAGGCAGTGAGAACCAGCATCACTTTTCCCCGCTGGCACCTTTGCTGTGGCAGCAAAAGCTGGACGTTTGTCTTTTTTGCTCAACAGAGCGCCGAAAGTGAAAAAAGGTGCTTTTGCGGATAGAGTCTTCAGGAAAACAGAGAGGGCCAAATTGTCTGGGGCATTTGAAGGGGTTCCAGGAGGCAGTGAGAACCAGCATCACTTTTCCCCGCTGGCACCTTTGCTGTGGCAGCAAAAGCTGGACGTTTGTCTTTTTTGCTCCAGACAGCGCCGAAAGTGAAAAAAAATGCTTTTGCGGATAGAGTCCTCAGGAAAACAGAGAGGGCCAAATTGTCTGGGGCATTTGAAGGGGTTCCAGGAGGCAGTGAGAACCAGCATCACTTTTCCCCGCTGGCACCTTTGCTGTGGCAGCAAAAGCTGGACGTTTGTCTTTTTTGCTCCAGACAGCGCCGAAAGTGAAAAAAAATGCTTTTGCGGATAGAGTCCTCAGGAAAACAGAGAGGGCCAAATTGTCTGGGGCATTTGAAGGGGTTCCAGGAGGCAGTGAGAACCAGCATCACTTTTCCCCGCTGGCACCTTTGCTGTGGCAGCAAAAGCTGGACGTTTGTCTTTTTTGCTCCAGACAACGCCGAAAGTGAAAAAAGGTGCTTTTGCGGATAGAGTCCTCAGAAAAACAGAGAGGGCCAAATTGTCTGGTGCATTTGAAGGGGTTCCAGGAGGCAGTGAGAACCAGCATCACTTTTCCCCGCTGGCACCTTTGCTGTGGCAGCAAAAGCTGGACGTTTGTCTTTTTTGCTCCAGAGAGCGCCGAAAGTGAAAAAAGGTGCTTTTGAGGATAGAGTCCTCAGGAAAGCAGAGAGGGCCAAATTGTCTGGTGCATTTGAAGGGGTTCCAGGAGGCAGTGAGAACCAGCATCACTTTTCCCCGCTGGCACCTTTGCTGTGGCAGCAAAAGCTGGACGTTTGTCTTTTTTGCTCCAGAGAGCGCCGAAAGTGAAAAAAGGTGCTTTTGCGGATAGAATCCTCAGGAAAAAAGAGAGGGCCAAATTGTCTGGTGCATTTGAAGGGGTTCCAGGAGGCAGTGAGAACCAGCATCACTTTTCCCCGCTGGCACCTTTGCTGTGGCAGCAAAAGCTGGACATTTGTCTTTTTTGCTCCAGAGAGCGCCGAAAGTGAAAAAAGGTGCTTTTGCGGATAGAGTCCTCAGGAAAGCAGAGAGGGCCAAATTGTCTGGTGCATTTGAAGGGGTTCCAGGAGGCAGTGAGAACCAGCATCACTTTTCCCCGCTGGCACCTTTGCTGTGGCAGCAAAAGCTGGACGTTTGTCTTTTTTGCTCCAGACAGCGCCGAAAGTGAAAAAAGGTGCTTTTGCGGATAGAGTCCTCAGGAAAACAGAGAGGGCCAAATTGTCTGGTGCATTTGAAGGGGTTCCAGGAGGCAGTGAGAACCAGCATCACTTTTCCCCGCTGGCACCTTTGCTGTGGCAGCAAAAGCTGGACGTTTGTCTTTTTTGCTCCAGAGAGCGCCGAAAGTGAAAAAAGGTGCTTTTGCGGATAGAGTCCTCAGGAAAGCAGAGAGGGCCAAATTGTCTGGTGCATTTGAAGGGGTTCCAGGAGGCAGTGAGAACCAGCATCGCTTTTCCCCGCTGGCACCTTTGCTGTGGCAGCAAAAGCTGGACGTTTGTCTTTTTTGCTCCAGACAGCTCCGAAAGTGAAAAAAGGTGCTTTTGCAGATAGAGTGCTCAGGAAAGCAGAGAGGGCCAAATTGTCTGGGGCATTTGAAGGGGTTCCAGGAGGCAGTGAGAACCAGCATCACTTTTCCCCGCCGGCACCTTTGCTGTGGCAGCAAAAGCTGGACGTTTGTCTTTTTTGCTCCAGAGAGCGCCGAAAGTGAAAAAAGGTGCTTTTGCGGATAGAGTCCTCAGGAAAACAGAGAGGGCCAAATTGTCTGGTGCATTTGAAGGGGTTCCAGGAGGCAGTGAGAACCAGCATCACTTTTCCCCGCTGGCACTTTTGCTGTGGCAGCAAAAGCTGGACGTTTGTCTTTTTTGCTCCAGACAGCGCCGAAAGTGAAAAAAGGTGCTTTTGAGGATAGAGTCCTCAGGAAAGCAGAGAGGGCCAAATTGTCTGGGGCATTTGAAGGGGTTCCAGGAGGCAGTGAGAACCAGCATCACTTTTCCCCGCTGGCACCTTTGCTGTGGCAGCAAAAGCTGGACGTTTGTCTTTTTTGCTCCAGAGAGCGCCGAAAGTGAAAAAAGGTGCTTTTTAGGATAGAGTCCTCAGGAAAGCAGAGAGGGCCAAATTGTCTGGTGCATTTGAAGGGGTTCCAGGAGGCAGTGAGAACCAGCATCACTTTTCCCCGCTGGCACCTTTGCTGTGGCAGCAAAAGCTGGACATTTGTCTTTTTTGCTCCACAGAGCGCCGAAAGTGAAAAAAGGTGCTTTTGCGGATAGAGTCCTCAGGAAAACAGAGAGGGCCAAATTGTCTGGGGCATTTGAAGGGGTTCCAGGAGGCAGTGAGAACCAGCATCACTTTTCCCCGCTGGCACCTTTGCTGTGGCAGCAAAAGCTGGACGTTTGTCTTTTTTGCTCCAGACAGCGCCGAAAGTGAAAAAAGGTGCTTTTGCGGATAGAGTCCTCAGGAAAACAGAGAGGGCCAAATTGTCTGGGGCATTTGAAGGGGTTCCAGGAGGCAGTGAGAACCAGCATCACTTTTCCCCGCTGGCACCTTTGCTGTGGCAGCAAAAGCTGGACGTTTGTCTTTTTTGCTCCAGAGAGCGCCGAAAGTGAAAAGAGGTGCTTTTTAGGATAGAGTCCTCAGGAAAGCAGAGAGGGCCAAATTGTCTGGTGCATTTGAAGGGGTTCCAGGAGGCAGTGAGAACCAGCATCACTTTTCCCCGCTGGCACCTTTGCTGTGGCAGCAAAAGCTGGACATTTGTCTTTTTTGCTCCACAGAGCGCCGAAAGTGAAAAAAGGTGTTTTGCGGATAGAGTCCTCAGGAAAGCAGAGAGGGCCAAATTGTCTGGTGCATTTGAAGGGGTTCCAGGAGGCAGTGAGAACCAGCATCACTTTTCCCCGCTGGCACCTTTGCTGTGGCAGCAAAAGCTGGACGTTTGTCTTTTTTTCTCCAGACAGCGCCGAAAGTGAAAAGAGGTGCTTTTTAGGATAGAGTCCTCAGGAAAGCAGAGAGGGCTAAATTGTCTGGTGCATTTGAAGGGGTTCCAGGAGGCAGTGAGAACCAGCATCACTTTTCCCCGCTGGCACCTTTGCTGTGGCAGCAAAAGCTGGACATTTGTCTTTTTTGCTCCACAGATCGCCGAAAGTGAAAAAAGGTGCTTTTGCGGATAGAGTCCTCAGGAAAACAGAGAGGGCCAAATTGTCTGGTGCATTTGAAGGGGTTCCAGGAGGCAGTGAGAACCAGCATCACTTTTCCCCGCTGGCACCTTTGCTGTGGCAGCAAAAGCTGGACGTTTGTCTTTTTTGCTCCAGACGGCGCCGAAAGTGAAAAAAGGTGCTTTTGCTGATAGAGTCCTCAGAAAAACAGAGAGGGCCAAATTGTCTGGTGCATTTGAAGGGGTTCCAGGAGGCAGTGAGAACCAGCATCACTTTTCCCCGCTGGCACCTTTGCTGTGGCAGCAAAAGCTGGACGTTTGTCTTTTTTGCTCCAGAGAGCGCCGAAAGTGAAAAAAGGTGCTTTTGAGGATAGAGTCCTCAGGAAAGCAGAGAGGGCCAAATTGTCTGGGGCATTTGAAGGGGTTCCAGGAGGCAGTGAGAACCAGCATCACTTTTCCCCGCTGGCACCTTTGCTGTGGCAGCAAAAGCTGGACGTTTGTCTTTTTTGATCCAGACAGCGCCGAAAGTGAAAAAAGGTGCTTTTGCGGATAGAGTCCTCAGGAAAACAGAGAGGGCCAAATTGTCTGGTGCATTTGAAGGGGTTCCAGGAGGCAGTGAGAACCAGCATCACTTTTCCCCGCTGGCGCCTTTGCTGTGGCAGCAAAAGCTGGACGTTTGTCTTTTTTGCTCCAGAGAGCGCCGAAAGTGAAAAAAGGTGCTTTTGAGGATAGACTCCTCAGGAAAGCAGAGAGGGCCAAATTGTCTGGGGCATTTGAAGGGGTTCCAGGAGGCAGTGAGAACCAGCATCACTTTTCCCCGCTGGCACCTTTGCTGTGGCAGCAAAAGCTGGACGTTTGTCTTTTTTGCTCCAGACAGCGCCGAAAGTGAAAAAAGGTGCTTTTGAGGATAGAGTCCTCAGGAAAGCAGAGAGGGCCAAATTGTCTGGTGCATTTGAAGGGGTTCCAGGAGGCAGTGAGAACCAGCATCACTTTTCCCCGCTGGCACCTTTGCTGTGGCAGCAAAAGCTGGACGTTTGTCTTTTTTGCTCCAGACAGCGCCGAAAGTGAAAAAAGGTGCTTTTGAGGATAGAGTCCTCAGGAAAGCAGAGAGGGCCAAATTGTCTGGTGCATTTGAAGGGGTTCCAGGAGGCAGTGAGAACCAGCATCACTTTTCCCCGCTGGCACCTTTGCTGTGGCAGCAAAAGCTGGACGTTTGTCTTTTTTGCTCAACAGAGCGCCGAAAGTGAAAAAAGGTGCTTTTGCGGATAGAGTCTTCAGGAAAACAGAGAGGGCCAAATTGTCTGGGGCATTTGAAGGGGTTCCAGGAGGCAGTGAGAACCAGCATCACTTTTCCCCGCTGGCACCTTTGCTGTGGCAGCAAAAGCTGGACGTTTGTCTTTTTTGCTCCAGACAGCGCCGAAAGTGAAAAAAAATGCTTTTGCGGATAGAGTCCTCAGGAAAACAGAGAGGGCCAAATTGTCTGGGGCATTTGAAGGGGTTCCAGGAGGCAGTGAGAACCAGCATCACTTTTCCCCGCTGGCACCTTTGCTGTGGCAGCAAAAGCTGGACGTTTGTCTTTTTTGCTCCAGACAGCGCCGAAAGTGAAAAAAAATGCTTTTGCGGATAGAGTCCTCAGGAAAACAGAGAGGGCCAAATTGTCTGGGGCATTTGAAGGGGTTCCAGGAGGCAGTGAGAACCAGCATCACTTTTCCCCGCTGGCACCTTTGCTGTGGCAGCAAAAGCTGGACGTTTGTCTTTTTTGCTCCAGACAACGCCGAAAGTGAAAAAAGGTGCTTTTGCGGATAGAGTCCTCAGAAAAACAGAGAGGGCCAAATTGTCTGGTGCATTTGAAGGGGTTCCAGGAGGCAGTGAGAACCAGCATCACTTTTCCCCGCTGGCACCTTTGCTGTGGCAGCAAAAGCTGGACGTTTGTCTTTTTTGCTCCAGAGAGCGCCGAAAGTGAAAAAAGGTGCTTTTGAGGATAGAGTCCTCAGGAAAGCAGAGAGGGCCAAATTGTCTGGTGCATTTGAAGGGGTTCCAGGAGGCAGTGAGAACCAGCATCACTTTTCCCCGCTGGCACCTTTGCTGTGGCAGCAAAAGCTGGACGTTTGTCTTTTTTGCTCCAGAGAGCGCCGAAAGTGAAAAAAGGTGCTTTTGCGGATAGAATCCTCAGGAAAAAAGAGAGGGCCAAATTGTCTGGTGCATTTGAAGGGGTTCCAGGAGGCAGTGAGAACCAGCATCACTTTTCCCCGCTGGCACCTTTGCTGTGGCAGCAAAAGCTGGACGTTTGTCTTTTTTGCTCCAGAGAGCGCCGAAAGTGAAAAAAGGTGCTTTTGAGGATAGAGTCCTCAGGAAAGCAGAGAGGGCCAAATTGTCTGGTGCATTTGAAGGGGTTCCAGGAGGCAGTGAGAACCAGCATCACTTTTCCCCGCTGGCACCTTTGCTGTGGCAGCAAAAGCTGGACGTTTGTCTTTTTTGCTCCAGACAGCGCCGAAAGTGAAAAAAGGTGCTTTTGAGGATAGAGTCCTCAGGAAAGCAGAGAGGGCCAAATTGTCTGGTGCATTTGAAGGGGTTCCAGGAGGCAGTGAGAACCAGCATCACTTTTCCCCGCTGGCACCTTTGCTGTGGCAGCAAAAGCTGGACGTTTGTCTTTTTTGCTCAACAGAGCGCCGAAAGTGAAAAAAGGTGCTTTTGCGGATAGAGTCTTCAGGAAAACAGAGAGGGCCAAATTGTCTGGGGCATTTGAAGGGGTTCCAGGAGGCAGTGAGAACCAGCATCACTTTTCCCCGCTGGCACCTTTGCTGTGGCAGCAAAAGCTGGACGTTTGTCTTTTTTGCTCCAGACAGCGCCGAAAGTGAAAAAAGGTGCTTTAGCGGATAGAGTCCTCAGGAAAACAGAGAGGGCCAAATTGTCTGGGGCATTTGAAGGGGTTCCAGGAGGCAGTGAGAACCAGCATCACTTTTCCCCGCTGGCACCTTTGCTGTGGCAGCAAAAGCTGGACGTTTGTCTTTTTTGCTCCAGACAGCGCCGAAAGTGAAAAAAGGTGCTTTTGCGGATAGAGTCCTCAGGAAAGCAGAGAGGGCCAAATTGTCTGGTGCATTTGAAGGGGTTCCAGGAGGCAGTGAGAACCAGCATCACTTTTCCCCGCTGGCACCTTTGCTGTGGCAGCAAAAGCTGGACGTTTGTCTTTTTTTCTCCAGACAGCGCCGAAAGTGAAAAAAGGTGCTTTTGAGGATAGAGTCCTCAGGAAAGCAGAGAGGGCCAAATTGTCTGGTGCATTTGAAGGGGTTCCAGGAGGCAGTGAGAACCAGCATCACTTTTCCCCGCTGGCACCTTTGCTGTGGCAGCAAAAGCTGGACGTTTGTCTTTTTTGCTCAACAGAGCGCCGAAAGTGAAAAAAGGTGCTTTTGCGGATAGAATCTTCAGGAAAACAGAGAGGGCCAAATTGTCTGGGGCATTTGAAGGGGTTCCAGGAGGCAGTGAGAACCAGCATCACTTTTCCCCGCTGGCACCTTTGCTGTGGCAGCAAAAGCTGGACGTTTGTCTTTTTTGCTCCAGACAGCGCCGAAAGTGAAAAAAGGTGCTTTAGCGGATAGAGTCCTCAGGAAAACAGAGAGGGCCAAATTGTCTGGTGCATTTGAAGGGGTTCCAGGAGGCAGTGAGAACCAGCATCACTTTTCCCCGCTGGCACCTTTGCTGTGGCAGCAAAAGCTGGACGTTTGTCTTTTTTGCTCCAGACAGCGCCGAAAGTGAAAAAAGGTGCTTTTGAGGATAGAGTCCTCAGGAAAACAGAGAGGGCCAAATTGTCTGGGGCATTTGAAGGGGTTCCAGGAGGCAGTGAGAACCAGCATCACTTTTCCCCGCTGGCACCTTTGCTGTGGCAGCAAAAGCTGGACGTTTGTCTTTTTTGCTCCAGACAACGCCGAAAGTGAAAAAAGGTGCTTTTGCTGATAGAGTCCTCAGAAAAACAGAGAGGGCCAAATTGTCTGGTGCATTTGAAGGGGTTCCAGGAGGCAGTGAGAACCAGCATCACTTTTCCCCGCTGGCACCTTTGCTGTGGCAGCAAAAGCTGGACGTTTGTCTTTTTTGCTCCAGAGAGCGCCGAAAGTGAAAAAAGGTGCTTTTGCGGATAGAGTCCTCAGGAAAGCAGAGAGGGCCAAATTGTCTGGGGCATTTGAAGGGGTTCCAGGAGGCAGTGAGAACCAGCATCACTTTTCCCCGCTGGCACTTTTGCTGTGGCAGCAAAAGCTGGACGTTTGTCTTTTTTGCTCCAGAGAGCGCCGAAAGTGAAAAAAGGTGCTTTTGAGGATAGAGTCCTCAGGAAAGCAGAGAGGGCCAAATTGTCTGGGGCATTTGAAGGGGTTCCAGGAGGCAGTGAGAACCAGCATCACTTTTCCCCGCTGGCACCTTTGCTGTGGCAGCAAAAGCTGGACGTTTGTCTTTTTTGCTCCAGAGAGCGCCGAAAGTGAAAAAAGGTGCTTTTGAGGATAGAGTCCTCAGGAAAGCAGAGAGGGCCAAATTGTCTGGTGCATTTGAAGGGGTTCCAGGAGGCAGTGAGAACCAGCATCACTTTTCCCCGCTGGCACCTTTGCTGTGGCAGCAAAAGCTGGACGTTTGTCTTTTTTGCTCCAGACAGCGCCGAAAGTGAAAAAAGGTGCTTTTGAGGATAGAGTCCTCAGGAAAGCAGAGAGGGCCAAATTGTCTGGTGCATTTGAAGGGGTTCCAGGAGGCAGTGAGAACCAGCATCACTTTTCCCCGCTGGCACCTTTGCTGTGGCAGCAAAAGCTGGACGTTTGTCTTTTTTGCTCAACAGAGCGCCGAAAGTGAAAAAAGGTGCTTTTGCGGATAGAGTCTTCAGGAAAACAGAGAGGGCCAAATTGTCTGGGGCATTTGAAGGGGTTCCAGGAGGCAGTGAGAACCAGCATCACTTTTCCCCGCTGGCACCTTTGCTGTGGCAGCAAAAGCTGGACGTTTGTCTTTTTTGCTCCAGACAGCGCCGAAAGTGAAAAAAGGTGCTTTAGCGGATAGAGTCCTCAGGAAAACAGAGAGGGCCAAATTGTCTGGTGCATTTGAAGGGGTTCCAGGAGGCAGTGAGAACCAGCATCACTTTTCCCCGCTGGCACCTTTGCTGTGGCAGCAAAAGCTGGACGTTTGTCTTTTTTGCTCCAGAGAGCGCCGAAAGTGAAAAAAGGTGCTTTTGCGGATAGAGTCCTCAGGAAAGCAGAGAGGGCCAAATAGTCTGGGGCATTTGAAGGGGTTCCAGGAGGCAGTGAGAACCAGCATCACTTTTCCCCGCTGGCACCTTTGCTGTGGCAGCAAAAGCTGGACGTTTGTCTTTTTTGCTCCAGACAACGCCGAAAGTGAAAAAAGGTGCTTTTGCTGATAGAGTCCTCAGAAAAACAGAGAGGGCCAAATTGTCTGGTGCATTTGAAGGGGTTCCAGGAGGCAGTGAGAACCAGCATCACTTTTCCCCGCTGGCACCTTTGCTGTGGCAGCAAAAGCTGGACGTTTGTCTTTTTTGCTCCAGAGAGCGCCGAAAGTGAAAAAAGGTGCTTTTGCGGATAGAGTCCTCAGGAAAGCAGAGAGGGCCAAATTGTCTGGTGCATTTGAAGGGGTTCCAGGAGGCAGTGAGAACCAGCATCACTTTTCCCCGCTGGCACCTTTGCTGTGGCAGCAAAAGCTGGACGTTTGTCTTTTTTGCTCCAGACAGCGCCGAAAGTGAAAAAAGGTGCTTTTGCGGATAGAGTCCTCAGGAAAGCAGAGAGGGCCAAATTGTCTGGTGCATTTGAAGGGGTTCCAGGAGGCAGTGAGAACCAGCATCACTTTTCCCCGCTGGCACCTTTGCTGTGGCAGCAAAAGCTGGACGTTTGTCTTTTTTGCTCCAGAGAGCGCCGAAAGTGAAAAAAGGTGCTTTTGAGGATAGAGTCCTCAGGAAAGCAGAGAGGGCCAAATTGTCTGGGGCATTTGAAGGGGTTCCAGGAGGCAGTGAGAACCAGCATCACTTTTCCCCGCTGGCACCTTTGCTGTGGCAGCAAAAGCTGGACGTTTGTCTTTTTTGCTCCAGAGAGCGCCGAAAGTGAAAAAAGGTGCTTTTGAGGATAGAGTCCTCAGGAAAGCAGAGAGGGCCAAATTGTCTGGTGCATTTGAAGGGGTTCCAGGAGGCAGTGAGAACCAGCATCACTTTTCCCCGCTGGCACCTTTGCTGTGGCAGCAAAAGCTGGACGTTTTTCTTTTTTGCTCAACAGAGCGCCGAAATTGAAAAAAGGTGCTTTTGCGGATAGAGTCCTCAGGAAAACAGAGAGGGCCAAATTGTCTGGGGCATTTGAAGGGGTTCCAGGAGGCAGTGAGAACCAGCATCACTTTTCCCCGCTGGCACCTTTGCTGTGGCAGCAAAAGCTGGACGTTTGTCTTTTTTGCTCCAGACAGCGCCGAAAGTGAAAAAAGGTGCTTTTGCGGATAGAGTCCTCAGGAAAGCAGAGAGGGCCAAATTGTCTGGTGCATTTGAAGGGGTTCCAGGAGGCAGTGAGAACCAGCATCACTTTTCCCCGCTGGCACCTTTGCTGTGGCAGCAAAAGCTGGACATTTGTCTTTTTTGCTCCACAGAGCGCCGAAAGTGAAAAAAGGTGCTTTTGCGGATAGAGTCCTCAGGAAAACAGAGAGGGCCAAATTGTCTGGGGCATTTGAAGGGGTTCCAGGAGGCAGTGAGAACCAGCATCACTTTTCCCCGCTGGCACCTTTGCTGTGGCAGCAAAAGCTGGACGTTTGTCTTTTTTGCTCCAGAGAGCGCCGAAAGTGAAAAAAGGTGCTTTTGCGGATAGAGTCCTCAGGAAAACAGAGAGGGCCAAATTGTCTGGTGCATTTGAAGGGGTTCCAGGAGGCAGTGAGAACCAGCATCACTTTTCCCCGCTGGCACCTTTGCTGTGGCAGCAAAAGCTGGACGTTTGTCTTTTTTGCTCCAGAGAGCGCCGAAAGTGAAAAAAGGTGCTTTTGCGGATAGAGTCCTCAGGAAAGCAGAGAGGGCCAAATTGTCTGGTGCATTTGAAGGGGTTCCAGGAGGCAGTGAGAACCAGCATCACTTTTCCCCGCTGGCACCTTTGCTGTGGCAGCAAAAGCTGGACGTTTGTCTTTTTTGCTCCACAGAGCGCCGAAAGTGAAAAAAGGTGCTTTTGCAGATAGAGTCCTCAGGAAAGCAGAGAGGGCCAAATTGTCTGGTGCATTTGAAGGGGTTCCAGGAGGCAGTGAGAACCAGCATCACTTTTCCCCGCTGGCACCTTTGCTGTGGCAGCAAAAGCTGGACGTTTGTCTTTTTTGCTCCAGAGAGCGCCGAAAGTGAAAAAAGGTGCTTTTGCGGATAGAGTCCTCAGGAAAGCAGAGAGGGCCAAATTGTCTGGTGCATTTGAAGGGGTTCCAGGAGGCAGTGAGAACCAGCATCACTTTTCCCCGCTGGCACCTTTGCTGTGGCAGCAAAAGCTGGACGTTTGTCTTTTTTGCTCCAGAGAGCGCCGAAAGTGAAAGAAGGTGCTTTTGCGGATAGAGTCCTCAGGAAAGCAGAGAGGGCCAAATTGTCTGGTGCATTTGAAGGGGTTCCAGGAGGCAGTGAGAACCAGCATCACTTTTCCCCGCTGGCACCTTTGCTGTGGCAGCAAAAGCTGGACGTTTGTCTTTTTTGCTCCAGAGAGCGCCGAAAGTGAAAAAAGGTGCTTTTGCGGATAGAGTCCTCAGGAAAGCAGAGAGGGCCAAATTGTCTGGTGCATTTGAAGGGGTTCCAGGAGGCAGTGAGAACCAGCATCACTTTTCCCCGCTGGCACCTTTGCTGTGGCAGCAAAAGCTGGACGTTTGTCTTTTTTGCTCCAGAGAGCGCCGAAAGTGAAAGAAGGTGCTTTTGCGGATAGAGTCCTCAGGAAAGCAGAGAGGGCCAAATTGTCTGGTGCATTTGAAGGGGTTCCAGGAGGCAGTGAGAACCAGCATCACTTTTCCCCGCTGGCACCTTTGCTGTGGCAGCAAAAGCTGGACGTTTGTCTTTTTTGCTCCAGAGAGCGTCGAAAGTGAAAAAAGGTGCTTTTGCGGATAGAGTCCTCAGGAAAGCAGAGAGGGCCAAATTGTCTGGTGCATTTGAAGGGGTTCCAGGAGGCAGTGAGAACCAGCATCACTTTTCCCCGCTGGCACCTTTGCTGTGGCAGCAAAATCTGGACGTTTGTCTTTTTTGCTCCAGAGAGCACCGAAAGTGAAAAAAGGTGCTTTTGCGGATAGAGTCCTCAGGAAAACAGAGAGGGCCAAATTGTCTTGGGAATTTGAAGGGGTTCCAGGAGGCAGTGAGAACCAGCATCACTTTTCCCCGCTGGCACCTTTGCTGTGGCAGCAAAAGCTGGACGTTTGTCTTTTTTGCTCCAGAGAGCGCCGAAAGTGAAAAAAGGTGCTTTTGCGGATAGAGTCCTCAGGAAAGCAGAGAGGGCCAAATTGTCTGGGGCATTTGAAGGGGTTCCAGGAGGCAGTGAGAACCAGCATCACTTTTCCCCGCTGGCACCTTTGCTGTGGCAGCAAAAGCTGGACGTTTGTCTTTTCTGCTCCAGACAGCGCCGAAAGTGAAAAAAGGTGCTTTTGCGGATAGAGTCCTCAGGAAAGCAGAGAGGGCCAAATTGTCTGGTGCATTTGAAGGGGTTCCAGGAGGCAGTGAGAACCAGCATCACTTTTCCCCGCTGGCACCTTTGCTGTGGCAGCAAAAGCTGGACGTTTGTCTTTTTTGCTCCAGAGAGCGCCGAAAGTGAAAAAAGGTGCTTTTGCGGATAGAGTCCTCAGGAAAACAGAGAGGGCCAAATTGTCTGGTGCATTTGAAGGGGTTCCAGGAGGCAGTGAGAACCAGCATCACTTTTCCCCGCTGGCACTTTTGCTGTGGCAGCAAAAGCTGGACGTTTTTCTTTTTTGCTCAACAGAGCGCCGAAAGTGAAAAAAGGTGCTTTTGAGGATAGAGTCCTCAGGAAAGCAGAGAGGGCCAAATTGTCTGGGGCATTTGAAGGGGTTCCAGGAGGCAGTGAGAACCAGCATCACTTTTCCCCGCTGGCACCTTTGCTGTGGCAGCAAAAGCTGGACGTTTGTCTTTTTTGCTCCAGAGAGCGCCGAAAGTGAAAAAAGGTGCTTTTGAGGATAGAGTCCTCAGGAAAGCAGAGAGGGCCAAATTGTCTGGGGCATTTGAAGGGGTTCCAGGAGGCAGTGAGAACCAGCATCACTTTTCCCCGCTGGCACCTTTGCTGTGGCAGCAAAAGCTGGACGTTTGTCTTTTTTGCTCCAGAGAGCGCCGAAAGTGAAAAAAGGTGCTTTTGAGGATAGAGTCCTCAGGAAAGCAGAGAGGGCCAAATTGTCTGGTGCATTTGAAGGGGTTCCAGGAGGCAGTGAGAACCAGCATCACTTTTCCCCGCTGGCACCTTTGCTGTGGCAGCAAAAGCTGGACGTTTGTCTTTTTTGCTCAACAGAGCGCCGAAAGTGAAAAAAGGTGCTTTTGCGGATAGAGTCTTCAGGAAAACAGAGAGGGCCAAATTGTCTGGGGCATTTGAAGGGGTTCCAGGAGGCAGTGAGAACCAGCATCACTTTTCCCCGCTGGCACCTTTGCTGTGGCAGCAAAAGCTGGACGTTTGTCTTTTTTGCTCCAGAGAGCGCCGAAAGTGAAAAAAGGTGCTTTTGCGGATAGAGTCCTCAGGAAAACAGAGAGGGCCAAATTGTCTGGTGCATTTGAAGGGGTTCCAGGAGGCAGTGAGAACCAGCATCACTTTTCCCCGCTGGCACCTTTGCTGTGGCAGCAAAAGCTGGACGTTTGTCTTTTTTGCTCCAGACAGCGCCGAAAGTGAAAAAAGGTGCTTTTGCGGATAGAGTCCTCAGGAAAGCAGAGAGGGCCAAATTGTCTGGTGCATTTGAAGGGGTTCCAGGAGGCAGTGAGAACCAGCATCACTTTTCCCCGCTGGCACCTTTGCTGTGGCAGCAAAAGCTGGACATTTGTCTTTTTTGCTCCACAGAGCGCCGAAAGTGAAAAAAGGTGCTTTTGCGGATAGAGTCCTCAGGAAAACAGAGAGGGCCAAATTGTCTGGGGCATTTGAAGGGGTTCCAGGAGGCAGTGAGAACCAGCATCACTTTTCCCCGCTGGCACCTTTGCTGTGGCAGCAAAAGCTGGACGTTTGTCTTTTTTGCTCCAGAGAGCGCCGAAAGTGAAAAAAGGTGCTTTTGCGGATAGAGTCCTCAGGAAAACAGAGAGGGCCAAATTGTCTGGTGCATTTGAAGGGGTTCCAGGAGGCAGTGAGAACCAGCATCACTTTTCCCCGCTGGCACCTTTGCTGTGGCAGCAAAAGCTGGACGTTTGTCTTTTTTGCTCCAGAGAGCGCCGAAAGTGAAAAAAAGTGCTTTTGCGGATAGAGTCCTCAGGAAAGCAGAGAGGGCCAAATTGTCTGGTGCATTTGAAGGGGTTCCAGGAGGCAGTGAGAACCAGCATCACTTTTCCCCGCTGGCACCTTTGCTGTGGCAGCAAAAGCTGGACGTTTGTCTTTTTTGCTCCAGAGAGCGCCGAAAGTGAAAAAAGGTGCTTTTGCAGATAGAGTCCTCAGGAAAGCAGAGAGGGCCAAATTGTCTGGTGCATTTGAAGGGGTTCCAGGAGGCAGTGAGAACCAGCATCACTTTTCCCCGCTGGCACCTTTGCTGTGGCAGCAAAAGCTGGACGTTTGTCTTTTTTGCTCCAGAGAGCGCCGAAAGTGAAAAAAGGTGCTTTTGCGGATAGAGTCCTCAGGAAAACAGAGAGGGCCAAATTGTCTGGTGCATTTGAAGGGGTTCCAGGAGGCAGTGAGAACCAGCATCACTTTTCCCCGCTGGCACTTTTGCTGTGGCAGCAAAAGCTGGACGTTTGTCTTTTTTGCTCCAGAGAGCGCCGAAAGTGAAAAAAGGTGCTTTTGCGGATAGAGTCCTCAGGAAAGCAGAGAGGGCCAAATTGTCTGGTGCATTTGAAGGGGTTCCAGGAGGCAGTGAGAACCAGCATCACTTTTCCCCGCTGGCACCTTTGCTGTGGCAGCAAAAGCTGGACGTTTGTCTTTTTTGCTCCAGAGAGCGCCGAAAGTGAAAGAAGGTGCTTTTGCGGATAGAGTCCTCAGGAAAGCAGAGAGGGCCAAATTGTCTGGTGCATTTGAAGGGGTTCCAGGAGGCAGTGAGAACCAGCATCACTTTTCCCCGCTGGCACCTTTGCTGTGGCAGCAAAAGCTGGACGTTTTTCATTTTTTGCTCCAGAGAGTGCCGAAAGTAAAAAAAGGTGCTTTTGCGGATAGAGAACTCAGAAAAGCAGAGAGGGCCAAATTGTCTGGTGCATTTGAAGGGGTTCCAGGAGGCAGTGAGAACCAGCATCACTTTTCCCCGCTGGCACCTTTGCTGTGGCAGCAAAAGCTGGACGTTTGTCTTTTTTGCCCCAGACAGCGCCGAAAGTGAAAAAAGGTGCTTTTGCGGATAGAGTCCTCAGGAAAGCAGAGAGGGCCAAATTGTCTGGTGCATTTGAAGAGGTTCCAGGAGGCAGTGAGAACCAGCATCACTTTTCCCCGCTGGCACCTTTGCTGTGGCAGCAAAAGCTGGACGTTTGTCTTTTTTGCTCCAGAGAGCGCCGAAAGTGAAAAAAGGTGCTTTTGCGGATAGAGTCCTCAGGAAAGCAGAGAGGGCCAAATTGTCTGGTGCATTTGAAGGGGTTCCAGGAGGCAGTGAGAACCAGCATCACTTTTCCCCGCTGGCACCTTTGCTGTGGCAGCAAAAGCTGGACGTTTGTCTTTTTTGCCCCAGACAGCGCCGAAAGTGAAAAAAGGTGCTTTTGCGGATAGAGTCCTCAGGAAAGCAGAGAGGGCCAAATTGTCTGGTGCATTTGAAGAGGTTCCAGGAGGCAGTGAGAACCAGCATCACTTTTCCCCGCTGGCACCTTTGCTGTGGCAGCAAAAGCTGGACGTTTGTCTTTTTTGCTCCAGAGAGCGCCGAAAGTGAAAAAAGGTGCTTTTGCGGATAGAGTCCTCAGGAAAGCAGAGAGGGCCAAATTGTCTGGTGCATTTGAAGGGGTTCCAGGAGGCAGTGAGAACCAGCATCACTTTTCCCCGCTGGCACCTTTGCTGTGGCAGCAAAAGCTGGACGTTTGTCTTTTTTGCTCCAGACAGCGCCGAAAGTGAAAAAAGGTGCTTTTGCAGATAGAGTCCTCAGGAAAGCAGAGAGGGCCAAATTGTCTGGTGCATTTGAAGGGGTTCCAGGAGGCAGTGAGAACCAGCATCACTTTTCCCCGCTGGCACCTTTGCTGTGGCAGCAAAAGCTGGACGTTTGTCTTTTTTGCTCCAGAGAGCGCCGAAAGTGAAAAAAGGTGCTTTTGCGGATAGAGTCCTCAGGAAAACAGAGAGGGCCAAATTGTCCGGTGCATTTGAAGGGGTTCCAGGAGGCAGTGAGAACCAGCATCACTTTTCCCCGCTGGCACCTTTGCTGTGGCAGCAAAAGCTGGACGTTTGTCTTTTTTGCTCAACAGAGCGCCGAAAGTGAAAAAAGGTGCTTTTGCAAATAGAGTCTTCAGGAAAACAGAGAGGGCCAAATTGTCTGGGGCATTTGAAGGGGTTCCAGGAGGCAGTGAGAACCAGCATCACTTTTCCCCGCTGGCACCTTTGCTGTGGCAGCAAAAGCTGGACGTTTGTCTTTTTTGCTCCAGAGAGCGCCGAAAGTGAAAAAAGGTGCTTTTGCGGATAGAGTCCTCAGGAAAACAGAGAGGGCCAAATTGTCTGGTGCATTTGAAGGGGTTCCAGGAGGCAGTGAGAACCAGCATCACTTTTCCCCGCTGGCACCTTTGCTGTGGCAGCAAAAGCTGGACGTTTGTCTTTTTTGCTCCAGACAGCGCCGAAAGTGAAAAAAGGTGCTTTTGCGGATAGAGTCCTCAGGAAAGCAGAGAGGGCCAAATTGTCTGGTGCATTTGAAGGGGTTCCAGGAGGCAGTGAGAACCAGCATCACTTTTCCCCGCTGGCACCTTTGCTGTGGCAGCAAAAGCTGGACATTTGTCTTTTTTGCTCCACAGAGCGCCGAAAGTGAAAAAAGGTGCTTTTGCGGATAGAGTCCTCAGGAAAACAGAGAGGGCCAAATTGTCTGGGGCATTTGAAGGGGTTCCAGGAGGCAGTGAGAACCAGCATCACTTTTCCCCGCTGGCACCTTTGCTGTGGCAGCAAAAGCTGGACGTTTGTCTTTTTTGCTCCAGAGAGCGCCGAAAGTGAAAAAAGGTGCTTTTGCGGATAGAGTCCTCAGGAAAACAGAGAGGGCCAAATTGTCTGGGGCATTTGAAGGGGTTCCAGGAGGCAGTGAGAACCAGCATCACTTTTCCCCGCTGGCACCTTTGCTGTGGCAGCAAAAGCTGGACGTTTGTCTTTTTTGCTCCAGAGAGCGCCGAAAGTGAAAAAAAGTGCTTTTGCGGATAGAGTCCTCAGGAAAGCAGAGAGGGCCAAATTGTCTGGTGCATTTGAAGGGGTTCCAGGAGGCAGTGAGAACCAGCATCACTTTTCCCCGCTGGCACCTTTGCTGTGGCAGCAAAAGCTGGACGTTTGTCTTTTTTGCTCCAGACAGCGCCGAAAGTGAAAAAAGGTGCTTTTGCAGATAGAGTCCTCAGGAAAGCAGAGAGGGCCAAATTGTCTGGTGCATTTGAAGGGGTTCCAGGAGGCAGTGAGAACCAGCATCACTTTTCCCCGCTGGCACCTTTGCTGTGGCAGCAAAAGCTGGACGTTTGTCTTTTTTGCTCCAGAGAGCGCCGAAAGTGAAAAAAGGTGCTTTTGCGGATAGAGTCCTCAGGAAAGCAGAGAGGGCCAAATTGTCTGGTGCATTTGAAGGGGTTCCAGGAGGCAGTGAGAACCAGCATCACTTTTCCCCGCTGGCACCTTTGCTGTGGCAGCAAAAGCTGGACGTTTGTCTTTTTTGCTCCAGAGAGCGCCGAAAGTGAAAAAAGGTGCTTTTGCGGATAGAGTCCTCAGGAAAACAGAGAGGGCCAAATTGTCTGGTGCATTTGAAGGGGTTCCAGGAGGCAGTGAGAACCAGCATCACTTTTCCCCGCTGGCACTTTTGCTGTGGCAGCAAAAGCTGGACGTTTTTCTTTTTTGCTCAACAGAGCGCCGAAAGTGAAAAAAGGTGCTTTTGAGGATAGAGTGCTCAGGAAAGCAGAGAGGGCCAAATTGTCTGGGGCATTTGAAGGGGTTCCAGGAGGCAGTGAGAACCAGCATCACTTTTCCCCGCTGGCACCTTTGCTGTGGCAGCAAAAGCTGGACGTTTGTCTTTTTTGCTCCAGAGAGCGCCGAAAGTGAAAAAAGGTGCTTTTGAGGATAGAGTCCTCAGGAAAGCAGAGAGGGCCAAATTGTCTGGGGCATTTGAAGGGGTTCCAGGAGGCAGTGAGAACCAGCATCACTTTTCCCCGCTGGCACCTTTGCTGTGGCAGCAAAAGCTGGACGTTTTTCATTTTTTGCTCCAGAGAGTGCCGAAAGTAAAAAAAGGTGCTTTTGCGGATAGAGAACTCAGGAAAGCAGAGAGGGCCAAATTGTCTGGTGCATTTGAAGGGGTTCCAGGAGGCAGTGAGAACCAGCATCACTTTTCCCCGCTGGCACCTTTGCTGTGGCAGCAAAAGCTGGACGTTTGTCTTTTTTGCCCCAGACAGCGCCGAAAGTGAAAAAAGGTGCTTTTGCGGATAGAGTCCTCAGGAAAGCAGAGAGGGCCAAATTGTCTGGTGCATTTGAAGAGGTTCCAGGAGGCAGTGAGAACCAGCATCACTTTTCCCCGCTGGCACCTTTGCTGTGGCAGCAAAAGCTGGACGTTTGTCTTTTTTGCTCCAGAGAGCGCCGAAAGTGAAAAAAGGTGCTTTTGCGGATAGAGTCCTCAGGAAAGCAGAGAGGGCCAAATTGTCTGGTGCATTTGAAGGGGTTCCAGGAGGCAGTGAGAACCAGCATCACTTTTCCCCGCTGGCACCTTTGCTGTGGCAGCAAAAGCTGGACGTTTGTCTTTTTTGCTCCAGACAGCGCCGAAAGTGAAAAAAGGTGCTTTTGCAGATAGAGTCCTCAGGAAAGCAGAGAGGGCCAAATTGTCTGGTGCATTTGAAGGGGTTCCAGGAGGCAGTGAGAACCAGCATCACTTTTCCCCGCTGGCACCTTTGCTGTGGCAGCAAAAGCTGGACGTTTGTCTTTTTTGCTCCAGAGAGCGCCGAAAGTGAAAAAAGGTGCTTTTGCGGATAGAGTCCTCAGGAAAACAGAGAGGGCCAAATTGTCTGGTGCATTTGAAGGGGTTCCAGGAGGCAGTGAGAACCAGCATCACTTTTCCCCGCTGGCACTTTTGCTGTGGCAGCAAAAGCTGGACGTTTGTCTTTTTTGCTCCAGACAGCGCCGAAAGTGAAAAAAGGTGCTTTTGCGGATAGAGTCCTCAGGAAAGCAGAGAGGGCCAAATTGTCTGGTGCATTTGAAGGGGTTCCAGGAGGCAGTGAGAACCAGCATCACTTTTCCCCGCTGGCACCTTTGCTGTGGCAGCAAAAGCTGGACGTTTGTCTTTTTTGCTCCAGAGAGCGCCGAAAGTGAAAGAAGGTGCTTTTGCGGATAGAGTCCTCAGGAAAGCAGAGAGGGCCAAATTGTCTGGGGCATTTGAAGGGGTTCCAGGAGGCAGTGAGAACCAGCATCACTTTTCCCCGCTGGCACCTTTGCTGTGGCAGCAAAAGCTGGACGTTTGTCATTTTTGCTCCAGAGAGTGCCGAAAGTAAAAAAAGGTGCTTTTGCGGATAGAGACCTCAGGAAAGCAGAGAGGGCCAAATTGTCTGGTGCATTTGAAGGGGTTCCAGGAGGCAGTGAGAACCAGCATCACTTTTCCCCGCTGGCACCTTTGCTGTGGCAGCAAAAGCTGGACGTTTGTCTTTTTTGCCCCAGACAGCGCCGAAAGTGAAAAAAGGTGCTTTTGCGGATAGAGTCCTCAGGAAAGCAGAGAGGGCCAAATTGTCTGGTGCATTTGAAGGGGTTCCAGGAGGCAGTGAGAACCAGCATCACTTTTCCCCGCTGGCACCTTTGCTGTGGCAGCAAAAACTGGACGTTTGTCTTTTTTGCTCCAGAGAGCGCCGAAAGTGAAAAAAGGTGCTTTTGCGGATAGAGTCCTCAGGAAAGCAGAAAGGGCCAAATTGTCTGGTGCATTTGAAGGGGTTCCAGGAGGCAGTGAGAACCAGCATCACTTTTCCCCGCTGGCACCTTTGCTGTGGCAGCAAAAGCGGGACGTTTGTCTTTTTTGCTCCAGACAGCGCCGAAAGTGAAAAAAGGTGCTTTTGCAGATAGAGTCCTCAGGAAAGCAGAGAGGGCCAAATTGTCTGGTGCATTTGAAGGGGTTCCAGTTCCAGGGGCAGTGAGAACCAGCATCACTTTTCCCCGCTGGCACCTTTGCTGTGGCAGCAAAAAGCTGGACGTTTGTCTTTTTTGCTCAAGAGAGCACCGGAAAGTGAAAAAAGGTGCTTTTGCGGATAGAGTCCTCAGGAAAACAGAGAGGGCCAAATTGTCTGGGGAATTTGAAGGGTTCCAGGAGGCAGTGAGAACCAGCATCACTTTTCCCGCTGGAACCTTTGCTGTGGCAGCAAAAGCTGGACGTTTGTCTTTTTTGCTCCAGAGAGCGCCGAAAGTGAAAAAAGGTGCTTTTGCGGATAGAGTCCTCAGGAAAGCAGAGAGGGCCAAATTGTCTGGTGCATTTGAAGGGGTTCCAGGAGGCAGTGAGAACCAGCATCACTTTTCCCCGCTGGCACCTTTGCTGTGACAGCAAAAGCTGGACGTTTGTCTTTTTTGCTCCAGAGAGCGCCGAAAGTGAAAAAAGGTGCTTTTGCGGATAGAGTCCTCAGGAAAGCAGAGAGGGCCAATTGTCTGGTGCATTTGAAGGGTTCCAGGAGGCAGTGAGAACCAGCATCACTTTTCCCCGCTGGCACCTTTGCTGTGGCAGCAAAAGCTGGACGTTTGTCTTTTTTGCTCCAGAGAGCGCCGAAAGTGAAAAAAGGTGCTTTTGCGGATAGAGTCCTCAGGAAAACAGAGAGGGCCAAATTGTCTGGTGCATTTGAAGGGGTTCCAGGAGGCAGGTGAGAACCAGCATCACTTTTCCCCGCTGGCACTTTTGCTGTGGCAGCAAAAGCTGGACGTTTTCTTTTTTGCTCAACAGAGCGCCGAAAGTGAAAAAAGGTTGCTTTGAGGATAGAGTGCTCAGGAAAGCAGAGAGGGCCAAATTGTCTGGGGCATTTGAAGGGGTTCCAGGAGGCAGTGAGAACCAGCATCACTTTTCCCCGCTGGCACCTTTGCTGTGGCAGCAAAAGCTGGACGTTTGTCTTTTTTGCTCCAGAGAGCGCCGAAAGTGAAAAAAGGTGCTTTTGAGGATAGAGTCCTCAGGAAAGCAGAGAGGGCCAAATTGTCTGGGGCATTTGAAGGGGTTCCAGGAGGCAGTGAGAACCAGCATCACTTTTCCCCGCTGGCACCTTTGCTGTGGCAGCAAAGCTGGACGTTTTCATTTTTTGCTCCAGAGAGTGCCGAAAGTAAAAAAAGTGCTTTTGCGGATAGAGAACTCAGGAAAGCAGAGAGGGCCAAATTGTCTGGTGCATTTGAAGGGGTTCCAGGAGGCAGTGAGAACCAGCATCACTTTTCCCCGCTGGCACCTTTGCTGTGGCAGCAAAAGCTGGACGTTTGTCTTTTTTGCCCCAGACAGCGCCGAAAGTGAAAAAAGGTGCTTTTGCGGATAGAGTCCTCAGGAAAGCAGAGAGGGCCAAATTGTCTGGTGCATTTGAAGAGGTTCCAGGAGGCAGTGAGAACCAGCATCACTTTTCCCCGCTGGCACCTTTGCTGTGGCAGCAAAAGCTGGACGTTTGTCTTTTTTGCTCCAGAGAGCGCCGAAAGTGAAATAAAGGTGCTTTTGCGGATAGAGTCCTCAGGAAAGCAGAGAGGGCCAATATTGTCTGGTGCATTTGAAGGGGTTCCAGGAGGCAGTGAGAACCAGCATCACTTTTCCCCGCTGGCACCTTTGCTGTGGCAGCAAAAGCTGGACGTTTGTCTTTTTGCTCCAGACAGCGCCGAAAGTGAAAAAAGGTGCTTTTGCAGATAGAGTCCTCAGGAAAGCAGAGAGGGCCAAATTGTCTGGTGCATTTGAAGGGGTTCCAGGAGGCAGTGAGAACCAGCATCACTTTTCCCCGCTGGCACCTTTGCTGTGGCAGCAAAAGCTGGACGTTTGTCTTTTTTGCTCCAGAGAGCGCCGAAAGTGAAAAAAGGTGCTTTTGCGGATAGAGTCCTCAGGAAAACAGAGAGGGCCAAATTGTCTGGTGCATTTGAAGGGGTTCCAGGAGGCAGTGAGAACCAGCATCACTTTTCCCCGCTGGCACTTTTGCTGTGGCAGCAAAAGCTGGACGTTTGTCTTTTTTGCTCCAGACAGCGCCGAAAGTGAAAAAAGGTGCTTTTGCGGATAGAGTCCTCAGGAAAGCAGAGAGGGCCAAATTGTCTGGTGCATTTGAAGGGGTTCCAGGAGGCAGTGAGAACCAGCATCACTTTTCCCCGCTGGCACCTTTGCTGTGGCAGCAAAAGCTGGACGTTTGTCTTTTTTGCTCCAGAGAGCGCCGAAAGTGAAAGAAGGTGCTTTTGCGGATAGAGTCCTCAGGAAAGCAGAGAGGGCCAAATTGTCTGGTGCATTTGAAGGGGTTCCAGGAGGCAGTGAGAACCAGCATCACTTTTCCCCGCTGGCACCTTTGCTGTGGCAGCAAAAGCTGGACGTTTGTCATTTTTGCTCCAGAGAGTGCCGAAAGTAAAAAAAGGTGCTTTTGCGGATAGAGACCTCAGGAAAGCAGAGAGGGCCAAATTGTCTGGTGCATTTGAAGGGGTTCCAGGAGGCAGTGAGAACCAGCATCACTTTTCCCCGCTGGCACCTTTGCTGTGGCAGCAAAAGCTGGACGTTTGTCTTTTTTGCCCCAGACAGCGCCGAAAGTGAAAAAAGGTGCTTTTGCGGATAGAGTCCTCAGGAAAGCAGAGAGGGCCAAATTGTCTGGTGCATTTGAAGGGGTTCCAGGAGGCAGTGAGAACCAGCATCACTTTTCCCCGCTGGCACCTTTGCTGTGGCAGCAAAAGCTGGACGTTTGTCTTTTTTGCTCCAGAGAGCGCCGAAAGTGAAAAAAGGTGCTTTTGCGGATAGAGTCCTCAGGAAAGCAGAGAGGGCCAAATTGTCTGGTGCATTTGAAGGGGTTCCAGGAGGCAGTGAGAACCAGCATCACTTTTCCCCGCTGGCACCTTTGCTGTGGCAGCAAAAGCTGGACGTTTGTCTTTTTTGCTCCAGACAGCGCCGAAAGTGAAAAAAGGTGCTTTTGCAGATAGAGTCCTCAGGAAAGCAGAGAGGGCCAAATTGTCTGGAGCATTTGAAGGGGTTCCAGGAGGCAGTGAGAACCAGCATCACTTTTCCCCACTGGCACCTTTGCTGTGGCAGCAAAAGCTGGACGTTTGTCTTTTTTGCTCCAGAGAGCACCGAAAGTGAAAAAAGGTGCTTTTGCGGATAGAGTCCTCAGGAAAACAGAGAGGGCCAAATTGTCTGGGGAATTTGAAGGGGTTCCAGGAGGCAGTGAGAACCAGCATCACTTTTCCCCGCTGGAACCTTTGCTGTGGCAGCAAAAGCTGGACGTTTGTCTTTTTTGCTCCAGACAGCGCCGAAAGTGAAAAAAGGTGCTTTTGCGGATAGAGTCCTCAGGAAAGCAGAGAGGGGCAAATTGTCTGGGGCATTTGAAGGGGTTCCAGGAGGCAGTGAGAACCAGCATCACTTTTCCCCGCTGGCACCTTTGCTGTGGCAGCAAAAGCTGGACGTTTGTCTTTTTTGCTCCAGAGAGCGTCGAAAGTGAAAAAAGGTGCTTTTGCGGATAGAGTCCTCAGGAAAGCAGAGAGGGCCAAATTGTCTGGGGCATTTGAAGGGGTTCCAGGAGGCAGTGAGAACCAGCATCACTTTTCCCCGCTGGCACCTTTGCTGTGGCAGCAAAAGCTGGATGTTTGTCTTTTTTGCTCCAGAAAGCGCCGAAAGTGAAAAAAGGTGCTTTTGCGGATAGAGTCCTCAGGAAAGCAGAGAGGGCCAAATTGTCTGGTGCATTTGAAGGGGTTCCAGGAGGCAGTGAGAACCAGCATCACTTTTCCCCGCTGGCACCTTTGCTGTGGCAGCAAAAGCTGGACGTTTGTCTTTTTTGCTCCAGAGAGCGCCGAAAGTGAAAAAAGGTGCTTTTGCGGATAGAGTCCTCAGGAAAGCAGAGAGGGCCAAATTGTCTGGTGCATTTGAAGGGGTTCCAGGAGGCAGTGAGAACCAGCATCACTTTTCCCCGCTGGCACCTTTGCTGTGGCAGCAAAAGCTGGACGTTTGTCTTTTTTGCTCCAGAGAGCGCCGAAAGTGAAAAAAGGTGCTTTTGCGGATAGAGTCCTCAGGAAAGCAGAGAGGGCCAAATTGTCTGGTGCATTTGAAGGGGTTCCAGGAGGCAGTGAGAACCAGCATCACTTTTCCCCGCTGGCACCTTTGCTGTGGCAGCAAAAGCTGGACGTTTGTCTTTTTTGCTCCAGAGAGCGCCGAAAGTGAAAAAAGGTGCTTTTGCGGATAGAGTCCTCAGGAAAACAGAGAGGGCCAAATTGTCTGGTGCATTTGAAGGGGTTCCAGGAGGCAGTGAGAACCAGCATCACTTTTCCCCGCTGGCACTTTTGCTGTGGCAGCAAAAGCTGGACGTTTTTCTTTTTTGCTCAACAGAGCGCCGAAAGTGAAAAAAGGTGCTTTTGAGGATAGAGTGCTCAGGAAAGCAGAGAGGGCCAAATTGTCTGGGGCATTTGAAGGGGTTCCAGGAGGCAGTGAGAACCAGCATCACTTTTCCCCGCTGGCACCTTTGCTGTGGCAGCAAAAGCTGGACGTTTGTCTTTTTTGCTCCAGAGAGCGCCGAAAGTGAAAAAAGGTGCTTTTGAGGATAGAGTCCTCAGGAAAGCAGAGAGGGCCAAATTGTCTGGGGCATTTGAAGGGGTTCCAGGAGGCAGTGAGAACCAGCATCACTTTTCCCCGCTGGCACCTTTGCTGTGGCAGCAAAAGCTGGACGTTTGTCTTTTTTGCTCCAGAGAGCGCCGAAAGTGAAAAAAGGTGCTTTTGAGGATAGAGTCCTCAGGAAAGCAGAGAGGGCCAAATTGTCTGGTGCATTTGAAGGGGTTCCAGGAGGCAGTGAGAACCAGCATCACTTTTCCCCGCTGGCACCTTTGCTGTGGCAGCAAAAGCTGGACGTTTGTCTTTTTTGCTCAACAGAGCGCCGAAAGTGAAAAAAGGTGCTTTTGCGGATAGAGTCTTCAGGAAAACAGAGAGGGCCAAATTGTCTGGGGCATTTGAAGGGGTTCCAGGAGGCAGTGAGAACCAGCATCACTTTTCCCCGCTGGCACCTTTGCTGTGGCAGCAAAAGCTGGACGTTTGTCTTTTTTGCTCCAGAGAGCGCCGAAAGTGAAAAAAGGTGCTTTTGCGGATAGAGTCCTCAGGAAAGCAGAGAGGGCCAAATTGTCTGGGGCATTTGAAGGGGTTCCAGGAGGCAGTGAGAACCAGCATCACTTTTCCCCGCTGGCACCTTTGCTGTGGCAGCAAAAGCTGGACGTTTGTCTTTTTTGCTCCAGACAGCGCCGAAAGTGAAAAAAGGTGCTTTTGCGGATAGAGTCCTCAGGAAAGCAGAGAGGGCCAAATTGTCTGGTGCATTTGAAGGGGTTCCAGGAGGCAGTGAGAACCAGCATCACTTTTCCCCGCTGGCACCTTTGCTGTGGCAGCAAAAGCTGGACATTTGTCTTTTTTGCTCCACAGAGAGCCGAAAGTGAAAAAAGGTGCTTTTGCGGATAGAGTCCTCAGGAAAACAGAGAGGGCCAAATTGTCTGGGGCATTTGAAGGGGTTCCAGGAGGCAGTGAGAACCAGCATCACTTTTCCCCGCTGGCACCTTTGCTGTGGCAGCAAAAGCTGGACGTTTGTCTTTTTTGCTCCAGAGAGCGCCGAAAGTGAAAAAAGGTGCTTTTGCGGATAGAGTCCTCAGGAAAACAGAGAGGGCCAAATTGTCTGGTGCATTTGAAGGGGTTCCAGGAGGCAGTGAGAACCAGCATCACTTTTCCCCGCTGGCACCTTTGCTGTGGCAGCAAAAGCTGGACGTTTGTCTTTTTTGCTCCAGAGAGCGCCGAAAGTGAAAAAAGGTGCTTTTGCGGATAGAGTCCTCAGGAAAGCAGAGAGGGCCAAATTGTCTGGTGCATTTGAAGGGGTTCCAGGAGGCAGTGAGAACCAGCATCACTTTTCCCCGCTGGCACCTTTGCTGTGGCAGCAAAAGCTGGACGTTTGTCTTTTTTGCTCCAGACAGCGCCGAAAGTGAAAAAAGGTGCTTTTGCAGATAGAGTCCTCAGGAAAGCAGAGAGGGCCAAATTGTCTGGTGCATTTGAAGGGGTTCCAGGAGGCAGTGAGAACCAGCATCACTTTTCCCCGCTGGCACCTTTGCTGTGGCAGCAAAAGCTGGACGTTTGTCTTTTTTGCTCCAGAGAGCGCCGAAAGTGAAAAAAGGTGCTTTTGCGGATAGAGTCCTCAGGAAAGCAGAGAGGGCCAAATTGTCTGGGGCATTTGAAGGGGTTCCAGGAGGCAGTGAGAACCAGCATCACTTTTCCCCGCTGGCACCTTTGCTGTGGCAGCAAAAGCTGGACGTTTGTCTTTTTTGCTCCAGAGAGCGCCGAAAGTGAAAAAAGGTGCTTTTGCGGATAGAGTCCTCAGGAAAGCAGAGAGGGCCAAATTGTCTGGTGCATTTGAAGGGGTTCCAGGAGGCAGTGAGAACCAGCATCACTTTTCCCCGCTGGCACCTTTGCTGTGGCAGCAAAAGCTGGACGTTTGTCTTTTTTGCTCCAGACAGCGCCGAAAGTGAAAAAAGGTGCTTTTGCGGATAGAGTCCTCAGGAAAACAGAGAGGGCCAAATTGTCTGGTGCATTTGAAGGGGTTCCAGGAGGCAGTGAGAACCAGCATCACTTTTCCCCGCTGGCACTTTTGCTGTGGCAGCAAAAGCTGGACGTTTTTCTTTTTTGCTCAACAGAGCGCCGAAAGTGAAAAAAGGTGCTTTTGAGGATAGAGTCCTCAGGAAAGCAGAGAGGGCCAAATTGTCTGGGGCATTTGAAGGGGTTCCAGGAGGCAGTGAGAACCAGCATCACTTTTCCCCGCTGGCACCTTTGCTGTGGCAGCAAAAGCTGGACGTTTGTCTTTTTTGCTCCAGAGAGCGCCGAAAGTGAAAAAAGGTGCTTTTGAGGATAGAGTCCTCAGGAAAGCAGAGAGGGCCAAATTGTCTGGGGCATTTGAAGGGGTTCCAGGAGGCAGTGAGAACCAGCATCACTTTTCCCCGCTGGCACCTTTGCTGTGGCAGCAAAAGCTGGACGTTTGTCTTTTTTGCTCCAGAGAGCGCCGAAAGTGAAAAAAGGTGCTTTTGAGGATAGAGTCCTCAGGAAAGCAGAGAGGGCCAAATTGTCTGGTGCATTTGAAGGGGTTCCAGGAGGCAGTGAGAACCAGCATCACTTTTCCCCGCTGGCACCTTTGCTGTGGCAGCAAAAGCTGGACGTTTGTCTTTTTTGCTCAACAGAGCGCCGAAAGTGAAAAAAGGTGCTTTTGCGGATAGAGTCTTCAGGAAAACAGAGAGGGCCAAATTGTCTGGGGCATTTGAAGGGGTTCCAGGAGGCAGTGAGAACCAGCATCACTTTTCCCCGCTGGCACCTTTGCTGTGGCAGCAAAAGCTGGACGTTTGTCTTTTTTGCTCCAGACAGCGCCGAAAGTGAAAAAAGGTGCATTTGAGGATAGAGTCCTCAGGAAAGCAGAGAGGGCCAAATTGTCTGGTGCATTTGAAGGGGTTCCAGGAGGCAGTGAGAACCAGCATCACTTTTCCCCGCTGGCACCTTTGCTGTGGCAGCAAAAGCTGGACATTTGTCTTTTTTGCTCCACAGAGCGCCGAAAGTGAAAAACGGTGCTTTTGCGGATAGAGTCCTCAGGAAAACAGAGAGGGCCAAATTGTCTGGGGCATTTGAAGGGGTTCCAGGAGGCAGTGAGAACCAGCATCACTTTTCCCCGCTGGCACCTTTGCTGTGGCAGCAAAAGCTGGACGTTTGTCTTTTTTGCTCCAGAGAGCGCCGAAAGTGAAAAAAGGTGCTTTTGCGGATAGAGTCCTCAGGAAAACAGAGAGGGCCAAATTGTCTGGTGCATTTGAAGGGGTTCCAGGAGGCAGTGAGAACCAGCATCACTTTTCCCCGCTGGCACCTTTGCTGTGGCAGCAAAAGCTGGACGTTTGTCTTTTTTGCTCCAGAGAGCGCCGAAAGTGAAAGAAGGTGCTTTTGCGGATAGAGTCCTCAGGAAAGCAGAGAGGGCCAAATTGTCTGGTGCATTTGAAGGGGTTCCAGGAGGCAGTGAGAACCAGCATCACTTTTCCCCGCTGGCACCTTTGCTGTGGCAGCAAAAGCTGGACGTTTGTCATTTTTGCTCCAGAGAGTGCCGAAAGTAAAAAAAGGTGCTTTTGCGGATAGAGACCTCAGGAAAGCAGAGAGGGCCAAATTGTCTGGTGCATTTGAAGGGGTTCCAGGAGGCAGTGAGAACCAGCATCACTTTTCCCCGCTGGCACCTTTGCTGTGGCAGCAAAAGCTGGACGTTTGTCTTTTTTGCCCCAGACAGCGCCGAAAGTGAAAAAAGGTGCTTTTGCGGATAGAGTCCTCAGGAAAGCAGAGAGGGCCAAATTGTCTGGTGCATTTGAAGAGGTTCCAGGAGGCAGTGAGAACCAGCATCACTTTTCCCCGCTGGCACCTTTGCTGTGGCAGCAAAAGCTGGACGTTTGTCTTTTTTGCTCCAGAGAGCGCCGAAAGTGAAAAAAGGTGCTTTTGCGGATAGAGTCCTCAGGAAAGCAGAGAGGGCCAAATTGTCTGGTGCATTTGAAGGGGTTCCAGGAGGCAGTGAGAACCAGCATCACTTTTCCCCGCTGGCACCTTTGCTGTGGCAGCAAAAGCTGGACGTTTGTCTTTTTTGCTCCAGACAGCGCCGAAAGTGAAAAAAGGTGCTTTTGCAGATAGAGTCCTCAGGAAAGCAGAGAGGGCCAAATTGTCTGGTGCATTTGAAGGGGTTCCAGGAGGCAGTGAGAACCAGCATCACTTTTCCCCGCTGGCACCTTTGCTGTGGCAGCAAAAGCTGGACGTTTGTCTTTTTTGCTCCAGAGAGCGCCGAAAGTGAAAGAAGGTGCTTTTGCAGATAGAGTCCTCAGGAAAGCAGAGAGGGCCAAATTGTCTGGTGCATTTGAAGGGGTTCCAGGAGGCAGTGAGAACCAGCATCACTTTTCCCCGCTGGCACCTTTGCTGTGGCAGCAAAAGCTGGACGTTTGTCATTTTTGCTCCAGAGAGTGCCGAAAGTAAAAAAAGGTGCTTTTGCGGATAGAGACCTCAGGAAAGCAGAGAGGGCCAAATTGTCTGGTGCATTTGAAGGGGTTCCAGGAGGCAGTGAGAACCAGCATCACTTTTCCCCGCTGGCACCTTTGCTGTGGCAGCAAAAGCTGGACGTTTGTCTTTTTTGCTCCAGACAGCGCCGAAAGTGAAAAAAGGTGCTTTTGCGGATAGAGTCCTCAGGAAAGCAGAGAGGGCCAAATTGTCTGGTGCATTTGAAGGGGTTCCAGGAGGCAGTGAGAACCAGCATCACTTTTCCCCGCTGGCACCTTTGCTGTGGCAGCAAAAGCTGGACGTTTGTCTTTTTTGCTCCAGACAGCGCCGAAAGTGAAAAAAGGTGCTTTTGCAGATAGAGTCCTCAGGAAAGCAGAGAGGGCCAAATTGTCTGGTGCATTTGAAGGGGTTCCAGGAGGCAGTGAGAACCAGCATCACTTTTCCCCGCTGGCACCTTTGCAGTGGCAGCAAAAGCTGGACGTTTGTCATTTTTGCTCCAGAGAGTGCCGAAAGTAAAAAAAGGTGCTTTTGCGGATAGAGACCTCAGGAAAGCAGAGAGGGCCAAATTGTCTGGTGCATTTGAAGGGGTTCCAGGAGGCAGTGAGAACCAGCATCACTTTTCCCCGCTGGCACCTTTGCTGTGGCAGCAAAAGCTGGACGTTTGTCATTTTTGCTCCAGAGAGTGCCGAAAGTAAAAAAAGGTGCTTTTGCGGATAGAGACCTCAGGAAAGCAGAGAGGGCCAAATTGTCTGGTGCATTTGAAGGGGTTCCAGGAGGCAGTGAGAACCAGCATCACTTTTCCCCGCTGGCACCTTTGCTGTGGCAGCAAAAGCTGGACGTTTGTCTTTTTTGCCCCAGACAGCGCCGAAAGTGAAAAAAGGTGCTTTTGCGGATAGAGTCCTCAGGAAAGCAGAGAGGGCCAAATTGTCTGGTGCATTTGAAGAGGTTCCAGGAGGCAGTGAGAACCAGCATCACTTTTCCCCGCTGGCACCTTTGCTGTGGCAGCAAAAGCTGGACGTTTGTCTTTTTTGCTCCAGAGAGCGCCGAAAGTGAAAAAAGGTGCTTTTGCGGATAGAGTCCTCAGGAAAGCAGAGAGGGCCAAATTGTCTGGTGCATTTGAAGGGGTTCCAGGAGGCAGTGAGAACCAGCATCACTTTTCCCCGCTGGCACCTTTGCTGTGGCAGCAAAAGCTGGACGTTTGTCTTTTTTGCTCCAGACAGCGCCGAAAGTGAAAAAAGGTGCTTTTGCAGATAGAGTCCTCAGGAAAGCAGAGAGGGCCAAATTGTCTGGTGCATTTGAAGGGGTTCCAGGAGGCAGTGAGAACCAGCATCACTTTTCCCCGCTGGCACCTTTGCTGTGGCAGCAAAAGCTGGACGTTTGTCTTTTTTGCTCCAGAGAGCGCCGAAAGTGAAAGAAGGTGCTTTTGCGGATAGAGTCCTCAGGAAAGCAGAGAGGGCCAAATTGTCTGGTGCATTTGAAGGGGTTCCAGGAGGCAGTGAGAACCAGCATCACTTTTCCCCGCTGGCACCTTTGCTGTGGCAGCAAAAGCTGGACGTTTGTCATTTTTGCTCCAGAGAGTGCCGAAAGTAAAAAAAGGTGCTTTTGCGGATAGAGACCTCAGGAAAGCAGAGAGGGCCAAATTGTCTGGTGCATTTGAAGGGGTTCCAGGAGGCAGTGAGAACCAGCATCACTTTTCCCCGCTGGCACCTTTGCTGTGGCAGCAAAAGCTGGACGTTTGTCTTTTTTGCTCCAGACAGCGCCGAAAGTGAAAAAAGGTGCTTTTGCGGATAGAGTCCTCAGGAAAGCAGAGAGGGCCAAATTGTCTGGTGCATTTGAAGGGGTTCCAGGAGGCAGTGAGAACCAGCATCACTTTTCCCCGCTGGCACCTTTGCTGTGGCAGCAAAAGCTGGACGTTTGTCTTTTTTGCTCCAGACAGCGCCGAAAGTGAAAAAAGGTGCTTTTGCAGATAGAGTCCTCAGGAAAGCAGAGAGGGCCAAATTGTCTGGTGCATTTGAAGGGGTTCCAGGAGGCAGTGAGAACCAGCATCACTTTTCCCCGCTGGCACCTTTGCAGTGGCAGCAAAAGCTGGACGTTTGTCATTTTTGCTCCAGAGAGTGCCGAAAGTAAAAAAAGGTGCTTTTGCGGATAGAGACCTCAGGAAAGCAGAGAGGGCCAAATTGTCTGGTGCATTTGAAGGGGTTCCAGGAGGCAGTGAGAACCAGCATCACTTTTCCCCGCTGGCACCTTTGCTGTGGCAGCAAAAGCTGGACGTTTGTCATTTTTGCTCCAGAGAGTGCCGAAAGTAAAAAAAGGTGCTTTTGCGGATAGAGACCTCAGGAAAGCAGAGAGGGCCAAATTGTCTGGTGCATTTGAAGGGGTTCCAGGAGGCAGTGAGAACCAGCATCACTTTTCCCCGCTGGCACCTTTGCTGTGGCAGCAAAAGCTGGACGTTTGTCTTTTTTGCCCCAGACAGCGCCGAAAGTGAAAAAAGGTGCTTTTGCGGATAGAGTCCTCAGGAAAGCAGAGAGGGCCAAATTGTCTGGTGCATTTGAAGAGGTTCCAGGAGGCAGTGAGAACCAGCATCACTTTTCCCCGCTGGCACCTTTGCTGTGGCAGCAAAAGCTGGACGTTTGTCTTTTTTGCTCCAGAGAGCGCCGAAAGTGAAAAAAGGTGCTTTTGCGGATAGAGTCCTCAGGAAAGCAGAGAGGGCCAAATTGTCTGGTGCATTTGAAGGGGTTCCAGGAGGCAGTGAGAACCAGCATCACTTTTCCCCGCTGGCACCTTTGCTGTGGCAGCAAAAGCTGGACGTTTGTCTTTTTTGCTCCAGACAGCGCCGAAAGTGAAAAAAGGTGCTTTTGCAGATAGAGTCCTCAGGAAAGCAGAGAGGGCCAAATTGTCTGGTGCATTTGAAGGGGTTCCAGGAGGCAGTGAGAACCAGCATCACTTTTCCCCGCTGGCACCTTTGCTGTGGCAGCAAAAGCTGGACGTTTGTCTTTTTTGCTCCAGAGAGCGCCGAAAGTGAAAGAAGGTGCTTTTGCGGATAGAGTCCTCAGGAAAGCAGAGAGGGCCAAATTGTCTGGTGCATTTGAAGGGGTTCCAGGAGGCAGTGAGAACCAGCATCACTTTTCCCCGCTGGCACCTTTGCTGTGGCAGCAAAAGCTGGACGTTTGTCATTTTTGCTCCAGAGAGTGCCGAAAGTAAAAAAAGGTGCTTTTGCGGATAGAGACCTCAGGAAAGCAGAGAGGGCCAAATTGTCTGGTGCATTTGAAGGGGTTCCAGGAGGCAGTGAGAACCAGCATCACTTTTCCCCGCTGGCACCTTTGCTGTGGCAGCAAAAGCTGGACGTTTGTCTTTTTTGCTCCAGACAGCGCCGAAAGTGAAAAAAGGTGCTTTTGCGGATAGAGTCCTCAGGAAAGCAGAGAGGGCCAAATTGTCTGGTGCATTTGAAGGGGTTCCAGGAGGCAGTGAGAACCAGCATCACTTTTCCCCGCTGGCACCTTTGCTGTGGCAGCAAAAGCTGGACGTTTGTCTTTTTTGCTCCAGACAGCGCCGAAAGTGAAAAAAGGTGCTTTTGCAGATAGAGTCCTCAGGAAAGCAGAGAGGGCCAAATTGTCTGGTGCATTTGAAGGGGTTCCAGGAGGCAGTGAGAACCAGCATCACTTTTCCCCGCTGGCACCTTTGCTGTGGCAGCAAAAGCTGGACGTTTGTCTTTTTTGCTCCAGAGAGCGCCGAAAGTGAAAGAAGGTGCTTTTGCGGATAGAGTCCTCAGGAAAGCAGAGAGGGCCAAATTGTCTGGTGCATTTGAAGGGGTTCCAGGAGGCAGTGAGAACCAGCATCACTTTTCCCCGCTGGCACCTTTGCAGTGGCAGCAAAAGCTGGACGTTTGTCATTTTTGCTCCAGAGAGTGCCGAAAGTAAAAAAAGGTGCTTTTGCGGATAGAGACCTCAGGAAAGCAGAGAGGGCCAAATTGTCTGGTGCATTTGAAGGGGTTCCAGGAGGCAGTGAGAACCAGCATCACTTTTCCCCGCTGGCACCTTTGCTGTGGCAGCAAAAGCTGGACGTTTGTCTTTTTTGCTCCAGAGAGCACCGAAAGTGAAAAAAGGTGCTTTTGCGGATAGAGTCCTCAGGAAAACAGAGAGGGCCAAATTGTCTGGTGCATTTGAAGGGGTTCCAGGAGGCAGTGAGAACCAGCATCACTTTTCCCCGCTGGCACCTTTGCTGTGGCAGCAAAAGCTGGACGTTTGTCTTTTTTGCTCCAGAGAGCGCCGAAAGTGAAAAAAGGTGCTTTTGCGGATAGAGTCCTCAGGAAAGCAGAGAGGGGCAAATTGTCTGGGGCATTTGAAGGGGTTCCAGGAGGCAGTGAGAACCAGCATCACTTTTCCCCACTGGCACCTTTGCTGTGGCAGCAAAAGCTGGACGTTTGTCTTTTTTGCTCCAGAGAGCGCCGAAAGTGAAAAAAGGTGCTTTTGCGGATAGAGTCCTCAGGAAAGCAGAGAGGGCCAAATTGTCTGGGGCATTTGAAGGGGTTCCAGGAGGCAGTGAGAACCAGCATCACTTTTCCCCGCTGGCACCTTTGCTGTGGCAGCAAAAGCTGGACGTTTGTCTTTTTTGCTCAACAGAGCGCCGAAAGTGAAAAAAGGTGCTTTTGCGGATAGAGTCCTCAGGAAAGCAGAGAGGGCCAAATTGTCTGGGGCATTTGAAGGGGTTCCAGGAGGCAGTGAGAACCAGCATCACTTTTCCCCGCTGGCACCTTTGCTGTGGCAGCAAAAGCTGGACGTTTGTCTTTTTTGCTCCAGAGAGCACCGAAAGTGAAAAAAGGTGCTTTTGAGGATAGAGTCCTCAGGAAAGCAGAGAGGGCCAAATTGTCTGGGGCATTTGAAGGGGTTCCAGGAGGCAGTGAGAACCAGCATCACTTTTCCCCGCTGGCACCTTTGCTGTGGCAGCAAAAGCTGGACGTTTGTCTTTTTTGCTCCAGAGAGCGCCGAAAGTGAAAAAAGGTGCTTTTGAGGATAGAGTCCTCAGGAAAGCAGAGAGGGCCAAATTGTCTGGGGCATTTGAAGGGGTTCCAGGAGGCAGTGAGAACCAGCATCACTTTTCCCCGCTGGCACCTTTGCTGTGGCAGCAAAAGCTGGACGTTTGTCTTTTTTGCTCCAGACAGCGCCGAAAGTGAAAAAAGGTGCTTTTGCGGATAGAGTCCTCAGGAAAGCAGAGAGGGCCAAATTGTCTGGTGCATTTGAAGGGGTTCCAGGAGGCAGTGAGAACCAGCATCACTTTTCCCCGCTGGCACCTTTGCTGTGGCAGCAAAAGCTGGACGTTTGTCTTTTTTGCTCCAGAGAGCGCCGAAAGTGAAAAAAGGTGCTTTTGCGGATAGAGTCTTCAGGAAAACAGAGAGGGCCAAATTGTCTGGGGCATTTGAAGGGGTTCCAGGAGGCAGTGAGAACCAGCATCACTTTTCCCCGCTGGCACCTTTGCTGTGGCAGCAAAAGCTGGACGTTTGTCTTTTTTGCTCCAGAGAGCGCCGAAAGTGAAAAAAGGTGCTTTTGCGGATAGAGTCCTCAGGAAAACAGAGAGGGCCAAATTGTCTGGTGCATTTGAAGGGGTTCCAGGAGGCAGTGAGAACCAGCATCACTTTTCCCCGCTGGCACCTTTGCTGTGGCAGCAAAAGCTGGACGTTTGTCTTTTTTGCTCCAGAAAGCGCCGAAAGTGAAAAAAGGTGCTTTTGCGGATAGAGTCCTCAGGAAAGCAGAGAGGGCCAAATTGTCTGGGGCATTTGAAGGGGTTCCAGGAGGCAGTGAGAACCAGCATCACTTTTCCCCGCTGGCACCTTTGCTGTGGCAGCAAAAGCTGGACATTTGTCTTTTTTGCTCCACAGAGCGCCGAAAGTGAAAAAAGGTGCTTTTGCGGATAGAGTCCTCAGGAAAACAGAGAGGGCCAAATTGTCTGGGGCATTTGAAGGGGTTCCAGGAGGCAGTGAGAACCAGCATCACTTTTCCCCGCTGGCACCTTTGCTGTGGCAGCAAAAGCTGGACGTTTGTCTTTTTTGCTCCAGAGAGCGCCGAAAGTGAAAAAAGGTGCTTTTGCGGATAGAGTCCTCAGGAAAACAGAGAGGGCCAAATTGTCTGGTGCATTTGAAGGGGTTCCAGGAGGCAGTGAGAACCAGCATCACTTTTCCCCGCTGGCACCTTTGCTGTGGCAGCAAAAGCTGGACGTTTGTCTTTTTTGCTCCAGAGAGCGCCGAAAGTGAAAAAAGGTGCTTTTGCGGATAGAGTCCTCAGGAAAGCAGAGAGGGCCAAATTGTCTGGTGCATTTGAAGGGGTTCCAGGAGGCAGTGAGAACCAGCATCACTTTTCCCCGCTGGCACCTTTGCTGTGGCAGCAAAAGCTGGACGTTTGTCTTTTTTGCTCCAGAGAGCGCCGAAAGTAAAAGAAGGTGCTTTTGCGGATAGAGTCCTCAGGAAAGCAGAGAGGGCCAAATTGTCTGGTGCATTTGAAGGGGTTCCAGGAGGCAGTGAGAACCAGCATCACTTTTCCCCGCTGGCACCTTTGCTGTGGCAGCAAAAGCTGGACGTTTGTCATTTTTGCTCCAGAGAGTGCCGAAAGTAAAAAAAGGTGCTTTTGCGGATAGAGACCTCAGGAAAGCAGAGAGGGCCAAATTGTCTGGTGCATTTGAAGGGGTTCCAGGAGGCAGTGAGAACCAGCATCATTTTTCCCCGCTGGCACCTTTGCTGTGGCAGCAAAAGCTGGACGTTTGTCTTTTTTGCCCCAGACAGCGCCGAAAGTGAAAAAAGGTGCTTTTGCGGATAGAGTCCTCAGGAAAGCAGAGAGGGCCAAATTGTCTGGTGCATTTGAAGAGGTTCCAGGAGGCAGTGAGAACCAGCATCACTTTTCCCCGCTGGCACCTTTGCTGTGGCAGCAAAAGCTGGACGTTTGTCTTTTTTGCTCCAGAGAGCGCCGAAAGTGAAAAAAGGTGCTTTTGCGGATAGAGTCCTCAGGAAAGCAGAGAGGGCCAAATTGTCTGGTGCATTTGAAGGGGTTCCAGGAGGCAGTGAGAACCAGCATCACTTTTCCCCGCTGGCACCTTTGCTGTGGCAGCAAAAGCTGGACGTTTGTCTTTTTTGCTCCAGACAGCGCCGAAAGTGAAAAAAGGTGCTTTTGCAGATAGAGTCCTCAGGAAAGCAGAGAGGGCCAAATTGTCTGGTGCATTTGAAGGGGTTCCAGGAGGCAGTGAGAACCAGCATCACTTTTCCCCGCTGGCACCTTTGCTGTGGCAGCAAAAGCTGGACGTTTGTCTTTTTTGCTCCAGAGAGCACCGAAAGTGAAAAAAGGTGCTTTTGCGGATAGAGTCCTCAGGAAAACAGAGAGGGCCAAATTGTCTGGGGAATTTGAAGGGGTTCCAGGAGGCAGTGAGAACCAGCATCAATTTTCCCCGCTGGCACCTTTGCTGTGGCAGCAAAAGCTGGACGTTTGTCTTTTTTGCTCCAGACAGCGCCGAAAGTGAAAAAAGGTGCTTTTGCGGATAGAGTCCTCAGGAAAGCAGAGAGGGGCAAATTGTCTGGGGCATTTGAAGGGGTTCCAGGAGGCAGTGAGAACCAGCATCACTTTTCCCCGCTGGCACCTTTGCTGTGGCAGCAAAAGCTGGACGTTTGTCTTTTTTGCTCCAGAGAGCGCCGAAAGTGAAAAAAGGTGCTTTTGCGGATAGAGTCCTCAGGAAAGCAGAGAGGGCCAAATTGTCTGGGGCATTTGAAGGGGTTCCAGGAGGCAGTGAGAACCAGCATCACTTTTCCCCGCTGGCACCTTTGCTGTGGCAGCAAAAGCTGGACGTTTGTCTTTTTTGCTCCAGAAAGCGCCGAAAGTGAAAAAAGGTGCTTTTGCGGATAGAGTCCTCAGGAAAGCAGAGAGGGCCAAATTGTCTGGGGCATTTGAAGGGGTTCCAGGAGGCAGTGAGAACCAGCATCACTTTTCCCCGCTGGCACCTTTGCTGTGGCAGCAAAAGCTGGACGTTTGTCTTTTTTGCTCCAGAGAGCACCGAAAGTGAAAAAAGGTGCTTTTGCGGATAGAGTCCTCAGGAAAGCAGAGAGGGCCAAATTGTCTGGGGCATTTGAAGGGGTTCCAGGAGGCAGTGAAAACCAGCATCACTTTTCCCCGCTGGCACCTTTGCTGTGGCAGCAAAAGCTGGACGTTTGTCTTTTTTGCTCCAGACAGCGCCGAAAGTGAAAAAAGTTGCTTTTGCGGATAGAGTCCTCAGGAAAGCAGAGAGGGGCAAATTGTCTGGGGCATTTGAAGGGGTTCCAGGAGGCAGTGAGAACCAGCATCACTTTTCCCCGCTGGCACCTTTGCTGTGGCAGCAAAAGCTGGACGTTTGTCTTTTTTGCTCCAGAGAGCGCCGAAAGTGAAAAAAGGTACTTTTGAGGATAGAGTCCTCAGGAAAGTAGAGAGGGCCAAATTGTCTGGTGCATTTGAAGGGGTTCCAGGAGGCAGTGAGAACCACCATCACTTTTCCCCGCTGGCACCTTTGCTGTGGCAGCAAAAGCTGGACGTTTGTCTTTTTTGCTCCAGAGAGCGCCGAAAGTGAAAAAAGGTGCTTTTGAGGATAGAGCCCTCAAGAAAGTAGAGAGGGCCAAATTGTCTGGTGCATTTGAAGGGGTTCCAGGAGGCAGTGAGAACCAGCATCACTTTTCCCCGCTGGCACCTTTGCTGTGGCAGCAAAAGCTGGACGTTTGTCTTTTTTGCTCCAGAGAGCGCCGAAAGTGAAAAAAGGTGCTTTTGAGGATAGAGTCCTCAGGAAAGCAGAGAGGGCCAAATTGTCTGGTGCATTTGAAGGGGTTCCAGGAGGCAGTGAGAACCAGCATCACTTTTCCCCGCTGACACCTTTGCTGTGGCAGCAAAAGCTGGACGTTTGTCTTTTTTGCTCCAGAGAGCGCCGAAAGTGAAAAAAGGTGCTTTTGCGGATAGAGTCCTCAGGAAAACAGAGAGGGCCAAATTGTCTGGGGCATTTGAAGGGGTTCCAGGAGGCAGTGAGAACCAGCATCACTTTTCCCCGCTGGCACCTTTGCTGTGGCAGCAAAAGCTGGACGTTTGTCTTTTTTGCTCCAGACAGCGCCGAAAGTGAAAAAAGGTGCTTTTGCGGATAGAGTCCTCAGGAAAGCAGAGAGGGGCAAATTGTCTGGGGCATTTGAAGGGGTTCCAGGAGGCAGTGAGAACCAGCATCACTTTTCCCCGCTGGCACCTTTGCTGTGGCAGCAAAAGCTGGACGTTTGTCTTTTTTGCTCCAGAGAGCGCCGAAAGTGAAAGAAGGTGCTTTTGCGGATAGAGTCCTCAGGAAAACAGAGAGGGCCAAATTGTCTGGTGCATTTGAAGGGGTTCCAGGAGGCAGTGAGAACCAGCATCACTTTTCCCCGCTGGCACCTTTGCTGTGGCAGCAAAAGCTGGACGTTTGTCATTTTTGCTCCAGAGAGTGCCGAAAGTGAAAAAAAGGTGCTTTTGCGGATAGAGACCTCAGGAAAGCAGAGAGGGCCAAATTGTCTGGTGCATTTGAAGGGGTTCCAGGAGGCAGTGAGAACCAGCATCACTTTTCCCCGCTGGCACCTTTGCTGTGGCAGCAAAAGCTGGACGTTTGTCTTTTTTGCTCCAGACAGCGCCGAAAGTGAAAAAAGGTGCTTTTGCGGATAGAGTCCTCAGGAAAGCAGAGAGGGCCAAATTGTCTGGGGCATTTGAAGGGGTTCCAGGAGGCAGTGAGAACCAGCATCACTTTTCCCCGCTGGCACCTTTGCTGTGGGAGCAAAAGCTGGACGTTTGTCTTTTTTGCTCCAGACAGCGCCGAAAGTGAAAAAAGGTGCTTTTGCGGATAGAGTCCTCAGGAAAGCAGAGAGGGCCAAATTGTCTGGGGCATTTGAAGGGGTTCCAGGAGGCAGTGAGAACCAGCATCACTTTTCCCCGCTGGCACCTTTGCTGTGGCAGCAAAAGCTGGACGTTTGTCTTTTTTGCTCCAGAGAGCGCCGAAAGTGAAAAAAGGTACTTTTGAGGATAGAGTCCTCAGGAAAGTAGAGAGGGCCAAATTGTCTGGTGCATTTGAAGGGGTTCCAGGAGGCAGTGAGAACCACCATCACTTTTCCCCGCTGGCACCTTTGCTGTGGCAGCAAAAGCTGGACGTTTGTCTTTTTTGCTCCAGAGAGCGCCGAAAGTGATAAAAGGTGCTTTTGAGGATAGAGTCCTCAGGAAAGTAGAGAGGGCCAAATTGTCTGGTGCATTTGAAGGGGTTCCAGGAGGCAGTGAGAACCAGCATCACTTTTCCCCGCTGGCACCTTTGCTGTGGCAGCAAAAGCTGGACGTTTGTCTTTTTTGCTCCAGAGAGCGCCGAAAGTGAAAAAAGGTGCTTTTGCGGATAGAGTCCTCAGGAAAGCAGAGAGGGCCAAATTGTCTGGTGCATTTGAAGGGGTTCCAGGAGGCAGTGAGAACCAGCATCACTTTTCCCCGCTGGCACCTTTGCTGTGGCAGCAAAAGCTGGACGTTTGTCTTTTTTGCTCCAGACAGCGCCGAAAGTGAAAAGAGGTGCTTTTGAGGATAGAGTCCTCAGGAAAGCAGAGAGGGCCAAATTGTCTGGTGCATTTGAAGGGGTTCCAGGAGGCAGTGAGAACCAGCATCACTTTTCCCCGCTGGCACCTTTGCTGTGGCAGCAAAAGCTGGACGTTTGTCTTTTTTGCTCCAGAGAGCGCCGAAAGTGAAAAAAGGTGCTTTTGAGGATAGAGTCCTCAGGAAAGCAGAGAGGGCCAAATTGTCTGGGGCATTTGAAGGGGTTCCAGGAGGCAGTGAGAACCAGCATCACTTTTCCCCGCTGGCACCTTTGCTGTGGCAGCAAAAGCTGGACGTTTGTCTTTTTTGCTCCAGAGAGTGCCGAAAGTGAAAAAAGGTGCTTTTGCGGATAGAGTCCTCAGGAAAGCAGAGAGGGCCAAATTGTCTGGGGCATTTGAAGGGGTTCCAGGAGGCAGTGAGAACCAGCATCACTTTTCCCCGCTGGCACCTTTGCTGTGGCAGCAAAAGCTGGACGTTTGTCTTTTTTGCTCCAGACAGCGCCGAAAGTGAAAAAAGGTGCTTTTGCGGATAGAGTCCTCAGGAAAACAGAGAGGGCCAAATTGTCTGGGGCATTTGAAGGGGTTCCAGGAGGCAGTGAGAACCAGCATCACTTTTCCCCGCTGGCACCTTTGCTGTGGCAGCAAAAGCTGGACGTTTGTCTTTTTTGCTCCAGACAGCGCCGAAAGTGAGAAAAGGTGCTTTTGCGGATAGAGTCCTCAGGAAAGCAGAGAGGGCCAAATTGTCTGGGGCATTTGAAGGGGTTCCAGGAGGCAGTGAGAACCAGCATCACTTTTCCCCGCTGGCACCTTTGCTGTGGCAGCAAAAGCTGGACGTTTGTCTTTTTTGCTCCAGAGAGCGCCGAAAGTGAAAAAAGGTGCTTTTGCGGATAGAGTCCTCAGGAAAGCAGAGAGGGCCAAATTGTCTGGTGCATTTGAAGGGGTTCCAGGAGGCAGTGAGAACCAGCATCACTTTTCCCCGCTGGCACCTTTGCTGTGGCAGCAAAAGCTGGACGTTTGTCTCTTTTGCTCCAGAGAGCGCCGAAAGTGAAAAAAGGTGCTTTTGCGGATAGAGTCCTCAGGAAAGCAGAGAGGGCCAAATTGTCTGGTGCATTTGAAGGGGTTCCAGGAGGCAGTGAGAACCAGCATCACTTTTCCCCGCTGGCACCTTTGCTGTGGCAGCAAAAGCTGGACGTTTGTCTTTTTTGCTCAACAGAGCGCCGAAAGTGAAAAAAGGTGCTTTTGCGGATAGAGTCCTCAGGAAAACAGAGAGGGCCAAATTGTCTGGGGCATTTGAAGGGGTTCCAGGAGGCAGTGAGAACCAGCATCACTTTTCCCCACTGGCACCTTTGCTGTGGCAGCAAAAGCTGGACGTTTGTCTTTTTTGCTCCAGACAGCGCCGAAAGTGAAAAGAGGTGCTTTTGAGGATAGAGTCCTCAGGAAAGCAGAGAGGGCCAAATTGTCTGGGGCATTTGAAGGGGTTCCAGGAGGCAGTGAGAACCAGCATCACTTTTCCCTTCTGGCACCTTTGCTGTGGCAGCAAAAGCTGGACGTTTGTCTTTTTTGCTCCAGAGAGCGCCGAAAGTGAAAAAAGGTGCTTTTGCGGATAGAGTCCTCAGGAAAACAGAGAGGGCCAAATTGTCTGGGGCATTTGAAGGGGTTCCAGGAGGCAGTGAGAACCAGCATCACTTTTCCCCGCTGGCACCTTTGCTGTGGCAGCAAAAGCTGGACGTTTGTCTTTTTTGCTCCAGAGAGCGCCGAAAGTGAAAAAAGGTGCTTTTGCGGATAGAGTCCTCAGGAAAGCAGAGAGGGCCAAATTGTCTGGGGCATTTGAAGGGGTTCCAGGAGGCAGTGAGAACCAGCATCACTTTTCCCCGCTGGCACCTTTGCTGTGGCAGCAAAAGCTGGACGTTTGTCTTTTTTGCTCCAGACAGCGCCGAAAGTGAAAAAAGGTGCTTTTGCGGATAGAGTCCCCAGGAAAACAGAGAGGGCCAAATTGTCTGGTGCATTTGAAGGGGTTCCAGGAGGCAGTGAGAACCACCATCACTTTTCCCCGCTGGCACCTTTGCTGTGGCAGCAAAAGCTGGACGTTTGTCTTTTTTGCTCCAGACAGCGCCGAAAGTGAAAAAAGGTGCTTTTGAGGATAGAGTCCTCAGGAAAGCAGAGAGGGCCAAATTGTCTGGGGCATTTGAAGGGGTTCCAGGAGGCAGTGAGAACCAGCATCACTTTTCCCTACTGGCACCTTTGCTGTGGCAGCAAAAGCTGGACGTTTGTCTTTTTTGCTCCAGAGAGCGCCGAAAGTGAAAAAAGGTGCTTTTGCGGATAGAGTCCTCAGGAAAACAGAGAGGGCCAAATTGTCTGGTGCATTTGAAGGGGTTCCAGGAGGCAGTGAGAACCAGCATCACTTTTCCCCGCTGGCACTTTCGCTGTGGCAGCAAAAGCTGGACGTTTGTCTTTTTTGATCCAATCAGCGCCGAAAGTGAAAAAAGGTGCTTTGAGTATAGAGTCCTCAGGAAAGCAGAGAGGGCCAAATTGTCTGGGGCATTTGAAGGGGTTCCAGGAGGCAGTGAGAACCAGCATCACTTTTCCCCGCTGGCACCTTTGCTGTGGCAGCAAAAGCTGGACGTTTGTCTTTTTTGCTCCAGAGAGCGCCGAAAGTGAAAGAAGGTGCTTTTGCGGATAGAGTCCTCAGGAAAGCAGAGAGGGCCAAATTGTCTGGTGCATTTGAAGGGGTTCCAGGAGGCAGTGAGAACCAGCATCACTTTTCCCCGCTGGCACGTTTGCTGTGGCAGCAAAAGCTGGACGTTTGTCATTTTTGCTCCACAGAATGCCGAAAGTGAAAAAAGGTGATTTTGAGGATAGAGTCCTCAGGAAAGCAGAGAGGGCCAAATTGTCTGGTGCATTTGAAGGGGTTCCAGGAGGCAGTGAGAACCAGCATCACTTTTCCCCGCTGGCACCTTTGCTGTGGCAGCAAAAGCTGGACGTTTGTCCTTTTTGCTCCAGACAGCGCCGAAAGTGAAAAAAGGTGCTTTTGCGGATAGAGTCCTCAGGAAAGCAGAGAGGGCCAAATTATCTGGGGCATTTGAAGGGGTTCCAGGAGGCAGTGAGAACCAGCATCACTTTTCCCCACTGGCACCTTTGCTGTGGCAGCAAAAGCTGGACGTTTGTCTTTTTTGCTCCAGACAGCGCCGAAAGTGAAAAAAGGTGCTTTTGCGGATAGAGTCCTCAGGAAAGCAGAGAGGGGCAAATTGTCTGGGGCATTTGAAGGGGTTCCAGGAGGCAGTGAGAACCAGCATCACTTTTCCCCGCTGGCACCTTTGCTGTGGCAGCAAAAGCTGGACGTTTGTCTTTTTTGCTCCAGAGAGCGCCGAAAGTGAAAAAAGGTGCTTTTGAGGATAGAGTCCTCAGGAAAGCAGAGAGGGCCAAATTGTCTGGGGCATTTGAAGGGGTTCCAGGAGGCAGTGAGAACCAGCATCACTTTTCCCCGCTGGCACCTTTGCTGTGGCAGCAAAAGCTGGACGTTTGTCTTTTTTGCTCCAGAGAGTGCCGAAAGTGAAAAAAGGTGCTTTTGCGGATAGAGTCCTCAGGAAAGCAGAGAGGGCCAAATTGTCTTGGGCATTTGAAGGGGTTCCAGGAGGCAGTGAGAACCAGCATCACTTTTCCCCGCTGGCACCTTTGCTGTGGCAGCAAAATCTGGACGTTTGTCTTTTTTGCTCCAGAGAGCGCCGAAAGTGAAAAAAGGTGCTTTTGAGGATAGAGTCCTCAGGAAAGCAGAGAGGGCCAAATTGTCTGGGGCATTTGAAGGGGTTCCAGGAGGCAGTGAGAACCACCATCACTTTTCCCCGCTGGCACCTTTGCTGTGGCAGCAAAAGCTGGACGTTTGTCTTTTTTGCTCCAGACAGCGCCGAAAGTGAAAAAAGGTGCTTTTGCGGATAGAGTCCTCAGGAAAACAGAGAGGGCCAAATTGTCTGGTGCATTTGAAGGGGTTCCAGGAGGCAGTGAGAACCAGCATCACTTTTCCCCACTGGCACCTTTGCTGTGGCAGCAAAAGCTGGACGTTTGTCTTTTTTGCTCCAGAGAGCACCGAAAGTGAAAAAAGGTGCTTTTGCGGATAGAGTCCTCAGGAAAGCAGAGAGGGCCAAATTGTCTGGGGCATTTGAAGGGGTTCCAGGAGGCAGTGAGAACCAGCATCACTTTTCCCCGCTGGCACCTTTGCTGTGGCAGCAAAAGCTGGACGTTTGTCTTTTTTGCTCCAGAGAGCACCGAAAGTGAAAAAAGGTGCTTTTGCGGATAGAGTCCTCAGGAAAGCAGAGAGGGCCAAATTGTCTGGGGCATTTGAAGGGGTTCCAGGAGGCAGTGAGAACCAGCATCACTTTTCCCCGCTGGCACCTTTGCTGTGGCAGCAAAAGCTGGACGTTTGTCTTTTTTGCTCCAGACAGCGCCGAAAGTGAAAAAAGGTGCTTTTGCGGATAGAGTCCTCAGGAAAGCAGAGAGGGCCAAATTGTCTGGGGCATTTGAAGGGGTTCCAGGAGGCAGTGAGAACCACCATCACTTTTCCCCGCTGGCACCTTTGCTGTGGCAGCAAAAGCTGGACGTTTGTCTTTTTTGCTCCAGACAGCGCCGAAAGTGAAAAGAGGTGCTTTTGAGGATAGAGTCCTCAGGAAAGCAGAGAGGGCCAAATTGTCTGGGGCATTTGAAGGGGTTCCAGGAGGCAGTGAGAACCAGCATCACTTTTCCCTGCTGGCACCTTTGCTGTGGCAGCAAAAGCTGGACGTTTGTCTTTTTTGCTCCAGAGAGCGCCGAAAGTGAAAAAAGGTGCTTTTGCGGATAGAGTCCTCAGGAAAACAGAGAGGGCCAAATTGTCTGGGGCATTTGAAGGGGTTCCAGGAGGCAGTGAGAACCAGCATCACTTTTCCCCGCTGGCACCTTTGCTGTGGCAGCAAAAGCTGGACGTTTGTCTTTTTTGCTCCAGAGAGTGCCTAAAGTGAAAAAAGGTGCTTTTGCGGATAGAGTCCTCAGGAAAGCAGAGAGGGCCAAATTGTCTGGGGCATTTGAAGGGGTTCCAGGAGGCAGTGAGAACCAGCATCACTTTTCCCCGCTGGCACCTTTGCTGTGGCAGCAAAAGCTGGACGTTTGTCTTTTTTGCTCCAGACAGCGCCGAAAGTGAAAAAAGGTGCTTTTGCGGATAGAGTCCTCAGGAAAGCAGAGAGGGGCAAATTGTCTGGTGCATTTGAAGGGGTTCCAGGAGGCAGTGAGAACCAGCATCACTTTTCCCCGCTGGCACCTTTGCTGTGGCAGCAAAAGCTGGACGTTTGTCTTTTTTGCTCCAGAGAGCGCCGAAAGTGAAAAAAGGTGCTTTTGAGGATAGAGTCCTCAGGAAAGCAGAGAGGGCCAAATTGTCTGGGGCATTTGAAGGGGTTCCAGGAGGCAGTGAGAACCAGCATCACTTTTCCCCGCTGGCACCTTTGCTGTGGCAGCAAAAGCTGGACGTTTGTCTTTTTTGCTCCAGAGAGTGCCGAAAGTGAAAAAAGGTGCTTTTGCGGATAGAGTCCTCAGGAAAGCAGAGAGGGCCAAATTGTCTTGGGCATTTGAAGGGGTTCCAGGAGGCAGTGAGAACCAGCATCACTTTTCCCCGCTGGCACCTTTGCTGTGGCAGCAAAATCTGGACGTTTGTCTTTTTTGCTCCAGACAGCTCCGAAAGTGAAAAAAGGTGCTTTTGAGGATAGAGTCCTCAGGAAAGCAGAGAGGGCCAAATTGTCTGGGGCATTTGAAGGGGTTCCAGGAGGCAGTGAGAACCAGCATCACTTTTCCCCGCTGGCACCTTTGCTGTGGCAGCAAAAGCTGGACGTTTGTCTTTTTTGCTCCAGACAGCGCCGAAAGTGAAAAAAGGTGCTTTTGCGGATAGAGTCCTCAGGAAAACAGAGAGGGCCAAATTGTCTGGGGCATTTGAAGGGGTTCCAGGAGGCAGTGAGAACCAGCATCACTTTTCCCCGCTGGCACCTTTGCTGTGGCAGCAAAAGCTGGACGTTTGTCTTTTTTGCTCCAGAGAGCACCGAAAGTGAAAAAAGGTGCTTTTGCGGATAGAGTCCTCAGGAAAGCAAAGAGGGCCAAATTGTCTGGGGCATTTGAAGGGGTTCCAGGAGGCAGTGAGAACCAGCATCACTTTTCCCCGCTGGCACCTTTGCTGTGGCAGCAAAAAGCTGGACGTTTGTCTTTTTTGCTCCAGACAGCGCCGAAAGTGAAAAAAGGTGCTTTTGCGGATAGAGTCCTCAGGAAAGCAGAGAGGGCCAAATTGTCTGGGGCATTTGAAGGGGTTCCAGGAGGCAGTGAGAACCAGCATCACTTTTCCCCGCTGGCACCTTTGCTGTGGCAGCAAAAGCTGGACATTTGTCTTTTTTGCTCCACAGAGAGCCGAAAGTGAAAAAAGGTGCTTTTGCGGATAGAGTCCTCAGGAAAGCAGAGAGGGCCAAATTGTCTGGGGCATTTGAAGGGGTTCCAGGAGGCAGTGAGGACCAGCATCACTTTTCCCCGCTGGCACCTTTGCTGTGGCAGCAAAAGCTGGACGTTTGTCTTTTTTGCTCCAGACAGCGCCGAAAGTGAAAAAAGGTGCTTTTGAGGATAGAGTCCTCAGGAAAAAAGAGAGGGCCAAATTGTCTGGGGCATTTGAAGGGGTTCCAGGAGGCAGTGAGAACCAGCATCACTTTTCCCCGCTGGCACCTTTGCTGTGGCAGCAAAAGCTGGACGTTTGTCTTTTTTGCTCCAGAGAGCGCCGAAAGTGAAAAAAGGTGCTTTTGAGGATAGAGTCCTCAGGAAAGCAGAGAGGGCCAAATTGTCTGGGGCATTTGAAGGGGTTCCAGGAGGCAGTGAGAACCAGCATCACTTTTCCCCGCTGGCACCTTTGCTGTGGCAGCAAAAGCTGGACGTTTGTCTTTTTTGCTCCAGAGAGCGCCGAAAGTGAAAAAAGGTGCTTTTGCGGATAGAGTCCTCAGGAAAACAGAGAGGGCCAAATTGTCTGGTGCATTTGAAGGGGTTCCAGGAGGCAGTGAGAACCAGCATCACTTTTCCCCGCTGGCACCTTTGCTGTGGCAGCAAAAGCTGGACGTTTGTCTTTTTTGCTCCAGAGAGCACCGAAAGTGAAAAAAGGTGCTTTTGCGGATAGAGTCCTCAGGAAAGCAGAGAGGGCCAAATTGTCTGGTGCATTTGAAGGGGTTCCAGGAGGCAGTGAGAACCAGCATCACTTTTCCCCGCTGGCACCTTTGCTGTGGCAGCAAAAGCTGGACGTTTGTCTTTTTTGCTCCAGAGAGCGCCGAAAGTGAAAAAAGGTGCTTTTGCGGATAGAGTCCTCAGGAAAGCAGAGAGGGCCAAATTGTCTGGGGCATTTGAAGGGGTTCCAGGAGGCAGTGAGAACCAGCATCACTTTTCCCCGCTGGCACCTTTGCTGTGGCAGCAAAAGCTGGACGTTTGTCTTTTTTGCTCCAGACAGCGCCGAAAGTGAAAAAAGGTGCTTTTGCGGATAGAGTCCTCAGGAAAACAGAGAGGGCCAAATTGTCTGGGGCATTTGAAGGGGTTCCAGGAGGCAGTGAGAACCACCATCACTTTTCCCCGCTGGCACCTTTGCTGTGGCAGCAAAAGCTGGACGTTTGTCTTTTTTGCTCCAGACAGCGCCGAAAGTGAGAAGAGGTGCTTTTGAGGATAGAGTCCTCAGGAAAGCAGAGAGGGCCAAATTGTCTGGGGCATTTGAAGGGGTTCCAGGAGGCAGTGAGAACCAGCATCACTTTTCCCTGCTGGCACCTTTGCTGTGGCAGCAAAAGCTGGACGTTTGTCTTTTTTGCTCCAGAGAGCGCCGAAAGTGAAAAAAGGTGCTTTTGCGGATAGATTCCTCAGGAAAACAGAGAGGGCCAAATTGTCTGGGGCATTTGAAGGGGTTCCAGGAGGCAGTGAGAACCAGCATCACTTTTCCCCGCTGGCACCTTTGCTGTGGCAGCAAAAGCTGGACGTTTGTCTTTTTTGCTCCAGAGAGTGCCTAAAGTGAAAAAAGGTGCTTTTGCGGATAGAGTCCTCAGGAAAGCAGAGAGGGCCAAATTGTCTGGGGCATTTGAAGGGGTTCCAGGAGGCAGTGAGAACCAGCATCACTTTTCCCCGCTGGCACCTTTGCTGTGGCAGCAAAAGCTGGACGTTTGTCTTTTTTGCTCCAGACAGCGCCGAAAGTGAAAAAAGGTGCTTTTGCGGATAGAGTCCTCAGGAAAACAGAGAGGGCCAAATTGTCTGGTGCATTTGAAGGGGTTCCAGGAGGCAGTGAGAACCACCATCACTTTTCCCCGCTGGCACCTTTGCTGTGGCAGCAAAAGCTGGACGTTTGTCTTTTTTGCTCCAGACAGCGCCGAAAGTGAAAAAAGGTGCTTTTGCGGATAGAGTCCTCAGGAAACCAGAGAGGGCCAAATTGTCTGGGGCATTTGAAGGGGTTCCAGGAGGCAGTGAGAACCAGCATCACTTTTCCCCGCTGGCACCTTTGCTGTGGCAGCAAAAGCTGGACGTTTGTCTTTTTTGCTCCAGAGAGCGCCGAAAGTGAAAAAAGGTGCTTTTGCGGATAGAGTCCTCAGGAAAACAGAGAGGGCCAAATTGTCTGGTGCATTTGAAGGGGTTCCAGGAGGCAGTGAGAACCAGCATCACTTTTCCCCGCTGGCACTTTCGCTGTGGCAGCAAAAGCTGGACGTTTGTCTTTTTTGATCCAATCAGCGCCGAAAGTGAAAAAAGGTGCTTTGAGTATAGAGTCCTCAGGAAAGCAGAGAGGGCCAAATTGTCTGGTGCATTTGAAGGGGTTCCAGGAGGCAGTGAGAACCAGCATCACTTTTCCCCGCTGGCACCTTTGCTGTGGCAGCAAAAGCTGGACGTTTGTCTTTTTTGCTCCAGAGAGCGCCGAAAGTGAAAGAAGGTGCTTTTGCGGATAGAGTCCTCAGGAAAGCAGAGAGGGCCAAATTGTCTGGTGCATTTGAAGGGGTTCCAGGAGGCAGTGAGAACCAGCATCACTTTTCCCCGCTGGCACGTTTGCTGTGGCAGCAAAAGCTGGACGTTTGTCATTTTTGCTCCACAGAGTGCCGAAAGTGAAAAAAGGTGATTTTGAGGATAGAGTCCTCAGGAAAGCAGAGAGGGCCAAATTGTCTGGTGCATTTGAAGGGGTTCCAGGAGGCAGTGAGAACCAGCATCACTTTTCCCCGCTGGCACCTTTGCTGTGGCAGCAAAAGCTGGACGTTTGTCTTTTTTGCTCCAGAGAGCGCCGAAAGTGAAAAAAGGTGCTTTTGCGGATAGAGTCCTCAGGAAAGCAGAGAGGGCCAAATTATCTGGTGCATTTGAAGGGGTTCCAGGAGGCAGTGAGAACCAGCATCACTTTTCCCCGCTGGCACCTTTGCTGTGGCAGCAAAAGCTGGACGTTTGTCTTTTTTGCTCCAGACAGCGCCGAAAGTGAAAAAAGGTGCTTTTGCGGATAGAGTCCTCAGGAAAGCAGAGAGGGGCAAATTGTCTGGGGCATTTGAAGGGGTTCCAGGAGGCAGTGAGAACCAGCATCACTTTTCCCCGCTGGCACCTTTGCTGTGGCAGCAAAAGCTGGACGTTTGTCTTTTTTGCTCCAGAGAGCGCCGAAAGTGAAAAAAGGTGCTTTTGAGGATAGAGTCCTCAGGAAAGCAGAGAGGGCCAAATTGTCTGGGGCATTTGAAGGGGTTCCAGGAGGCAGTGAGAACCAGCATCACTTTTCCCCGATGGCACCTTTGCTGTGGCAGCAAAAGCTGGACGTTTGTCTTTTTTGCTCCAGAGAGTGCCGAAAGTGAAAAAAGGTGCTTTTGCGGATAGAGTCCTCAGGAAAGCAGAGAGGGCCAAATTGTCTTGGGCATTTGAAGGGGTTCCAGGAGGCAGTGAGAACCAGCATCACTTTTCCCCGCTGGCACCTTTGCTGTGGCAGCAAAATCTGGACGTTTGTCTTTTTTGCTCCAGACAGCTCCGAAAGTGAAAGAAGGTGCTTTTGAGGATAGAGTCCTCAGGAAAGCAGAGAGGGCCAAATTGTCTGGGGCATTTGAAGGGGTTCCAGGAGGCAGTGAGAACCAGCATCACTTTTCCCCGCTGGCACCTTTGCTGTGGCAGCAAAAATCTGGACGTTTGTCTTTTTTGCTCCAGACAGCGCCGAAAGTGAAAAAAGGTGCTTTTGCGGATAGAGTCCTCAGGAAAGCAGAGAGGGCCAAATTGTCTGGGGCATTTGAAGGGGTTCCAGGAGGCAGTGAGAACCAGCATCACTTTTCCCCGCTGGCACCTTTGCTGTGGCAGCAAAAGCTGGACGTTTGTCTTTTTTGCTCCAGACAGCGCCGAAAGTGAAAAAAGGTGCTTTTGGGGATAGAGTCCTCAGGAAAGCAGAGAGGGCCAAATTGTCTGGGGCATTTGAAGGGGTTCCAGGAGGCAGTGAGAACCAGCATCACTTTTCCCCGCTGGCACCTTTGCTGTGGCAGCAAAAGCTGGACGTTTGTCTTTTTTGCTCCAGAGAGCGCCGAAAGTGAAAAGAGGTGCTTTTGAGGATAGAGTCCTCAGGAAAACAGAGAGGGCCAAATTGTCTGGGGCATTTGAAGGGGTTCCAGGAGGCAGTGAGAACCAGCATCACTTTTCCCCGCTGGCACCTTTGCTGTGGCAGCAAAAGCTGGACGTTTGTCTTTTTTGCTCCAGAGAGCGCCGAAAGTGAAAAAAGGTGCTTTTGCGGATAGAGTCCTCAGGAAAGCAGAGAGGGCCAAATTGTCTGGGGCATTTGAAGGGGTTCCAGGAGGCAGTGAGAACCAGCATCACTTTTCCCCGCTGGCACCTTTGCTGTGGCAGCAAAAGCTGGACGTTTGTCTTTTTTGCTCCAGAGAGCGCCGAAAGTGAAAAAAGGTGCTTTTGCGGATAGAGTCCTCAGGAAAACAGAGAGGGCCAAATTGTCTGGTGCATTTGAAGGGGTTCCAGGAGGCAGTGAGAACCAGCATCACTTTTCCCCGCTGGCACCTTTGCTGTGGCAGCAAAAGCTGGACGTTTGTCTTTTTTGCTCCAGACAGCGCCGAAAGTGAAAAAAGGTGCTTTTGAGGATAGAGTCCTTAGGAAAGCAGAGTGGGCCAAATTGTCTGGGGCATTTGAAGGGGTTCCAGGAGGCAGTGAGAACCAGCATCACTTTTCCCCGCTGGCACCTTTGCTGTGGCAGCAAAAGCTGGACGTTTGTCTTTTTTGCTCCAGACAGCGCCGAAAGTGAAAAAAGGTGCTTTTGAGGATAGAGTCCTCAGGAAAGCAGAGAGGGCCAAATTGTCTGGGGCATTTGAAGGGGTTCCAGGAGGCAGTGAGAACCAGCATCACTTTTCCCCGCTGGCACCTTTGCTGTGGCAGCAAAAGCTGGACGTTTGTCTTTTTTGCTCCAGAGAGTGCCGAAAGTGAAAAAAGGTGCTTTTGCGGATAGAGTCCTCAGGAAAGCAGAGAGGGCCAAATTGTCTGGGGCATTTGAAGGGGTTCCAGGAGGCAGTGAGAACCAGCATCACTTTTCCCCGCTGGCACCTTTGCTGTGGCAGCAAAAGCTGGACGTTTGTCTTTTTTGCTCCAGACAGCGCCGAAAGTGAAAAAAGGTGCTTTTGAGGATAGAGTCCTCAGGAAAGCAGAGAGGGCCAAATTGTCTGGTGCATTTGAAGGGGTTCCAGAAGGCAGTGAGAACCAGCATCACTTTTCCCCGCTGGCACCTTTGCTGTGGCAGCAAAAGCTGGACGTTTGTCTTTTTTGCTCCAGAGAGCGCCGAAAGTGAAAAAAGGTGCTTTTGCGGATAGAGTCCTCAGGAAAGCAGAGAGGGCCAAATTGTCTTGGGCATTTGAAGGGGTTCCAGGAGGCAGTGAGAACCAGCATCACTTTTCCCCGCTGGCACCTTTGCTGTGGCAGCAAAATCTGGACGTTTGTCTTTTTTGCTCCAGACAGCGCCGAAAGTGAAAAAAGGTGCTTTTGCGGATAGAGTCCTCAGGAAAGCAGAGAGGGCCAAATTGTCTGGGGCATTTGAAGGGGTTCCAGGAGGCAGTGAGAACCAGCATCACTTTTCCCCGCTGGCACCTTTGCTGTGGCAGCAAACCTGGACGTTTGTCTTTTTTGCTCCAGAGAGCGCCGAAAGTGAAAAAAGGTGCTTTTGCGGATAGAGTCCTCAGGAAAGCAGAGAGGGCCAAATTGTCTGGTGCATTTGAAGGGGTTCCAGGAGGCAGTGAGAACCAGCATCACTTTTCCCCGCTGGCACCTTTGCTGTGGCAGCAAAAGCTGGACGTTTGTCTTTTTTGCTCCAGACAGCGCCGAAAGTGAAAAAAGGTGCTTTTGCGGATAGAGTCCTCAGGAAAGCAGAGAGGGCCAAATTGTCTGGTGCATTTGAAGGGGTTCCAGGAGGCAGTGAGAACCAGCATCACTTTTCCCCGCTGGCACCTTTGCTGTGGCAGCAAAAGCTGGACGTTTGTCTTTTTTGCTCCAGAGAGCGCTGAAAGTGAAAAAAGGTGCTTTTGAGGTTAGAGTCCTCAGGAAAACAGAGAGGGCCAAATTGTCTGGGGCATTTGAAGGGGTTCCAGGAGGCAGTGAGAACCAGCATCACTTTTCCCCGCTGGCACCTTTGCTGTGGCAGCAAAAGCTGGACGTTTGTCTTTTTTGCTCCAGAGAGCGCCGAAAGTGAAAAAAGGTGCTTTTGAGGATAGAGTCCTCAGGAAAGCAGAGAGGGCCAAATTGTCTGGGGCATTTGAAGGGGTTCCAGGAGGCAGTGAGAACCAGCATCACTTTTCCCCGCTGGCACCTTTGCTGTGGCAGCAAAAGCTGGACGTTTGTCTTTTTTGCTCCAGAGAGCGCCGAAAGTGAAAAAAGGTGCTTTTGCGGATAGAGTCCTCAGGAAAGCAGAGAGGGCCAAATTGTCTGGGGCATTTGAAGGGGTTCCAGGAGGCAGTGAGAACCAGCATCACTTTTCCCCGCTGGCACCTTTGCTGTGGCAGCAAAAGCTGGACGTTTGTCCTTTTTGCTCCAGACAGCGCCGAAAGTGAAAAAAGGTGCTATTGCGGATAGAGTCCTCAGGAAAGCAGAGAGGGCCAAATTGTCTGGGGCATTTGAAGGTGTTCCAGGAGGCAGTGAGAACCAGCATCACTTTTCCCCGCTGGCACCTTTGCTGTGTCAGCAAAAGCTGGACGTTTGTCTTTTTTGCTCCAGAGAGCGCCGAAAGTGAAAAAAGGTGCTTTTGCGGATAGAGTCCTCAGGAAAGCAGAGAGGGCCAAATTGTCTGGTGCATTTGAAGGGGTTCCAGGAGGCAGTGAGAACCAGCATCACTTTTCCCCGCTGGCACCTTTGCTGTGGCAGCAAAAGCTGGACGTTTGTCTTTTTTGCTCCAGAGAGCACCGAAAGTGAAAAAAGGTGCTTTTGCGGATAGAGTCCTCAGGAAAGCAGAGAGGGCCAAATTGTCTGGGGCATTTGAAGGGGTTCCAGGAGGCAGTGAGAACCAGCATCACTTTTCCCCGCTGGCACCTTTGCTGTGGCAGCAAAAGCTGGACGTTTGTCTTTTTTGCTCCAGAGAGTGCCGAAAGTGAAAAAAGGTGCTTTTGCGGATAGAGTCCTCAGGAAAGCAGAGAGGGCCAAATTGTCTGGGGCATTTGAAGGGGTTCCAGGAGGCAGTGAGAACCAGCATCACTTTTCCCCGCTGGCACCTTTGCTGTGGCAGCAAAAGCTGGACGTTTGTCTTTTTTGCTCCAGACAGCGCCGAAAGTGAAAAAAGGTGCTTTTGAGGATAGAGTCCTCAGGAAAGCAGAGAGGGCCAAATTGTCTGGTGCATTTGAAGGGGTTCCAGAAGGCAGTGAGAACCAGCATCACTTTTCCCCGCTGGCACCTTTGCTGTGGCAGCAAAAGCTGGACGTTTGTCTTTTTTGCTCCAGAGAGCGCCGAAAGTGAAAAAAGGTGCTTTTGCGGATAGAGTCCTCAGGAAAGCAGAGAGGGCCAAATTGTCTTGGGCATTTGAAGGGGTTCCAGGAGGCAGTGAGAACCAGCATCACTTTTCCCCGCTGGCACCTTTGCTGTGGCAGCAAAATCTGGACGTTTGTCTTTTTTGCTCCAGACAGCGCCGAAAGTGAAAAAAGGTGCTTTTGAGGATAGAGTCCTCAGGAAAGCAGAGAGGGCCAAATTGTCTGGGGCATTTGAAGGGGTTCCAGGAGGCAGTGAGAACCAGCATCACTTTTCCCCGCTGGCACCTTTGCTGTGGCAGCAAAAGCTGGACGTTTGTCTTTTTTGCTCCAGACAGCGCCGAAAGTGAAAAAAGGTGCTTTTGCGGATAGAGTCCTCAGGAAAGCAGAGAGGGCCAAATTGTCTGGTGCATTTGAAGGGGTTCCAGGAGGCAGTGAGAACCAGCATCACTTTTCCCCGCTGGCACCTTTGCTGTGGCAGCAAAAGCTGGACGTTTGTCTTTTTTGCTCCAGAGAGCGCCGAAAGTGAAAAAAGGTGCTTTTGCGGATAGAGTCCTCAGGAAAGCAGAGAGGGCCAAATTGTCTGGGGCATTTGAAGGGGTTCCAGGAGGCAGTGAGAACCAGCATCACTTTTCCCCGCTGGCACCTTTGCTGTGGCAGCAAAAGCTGGACGTTTGTCTTTTTTGCTCCAGAGAGCGCTGAAAGTGAAAAAAGGTGCTTTTGAGGTTAGAGTCCTCAGGAAAACAGAGAGGGCCAAATTGTCTGGGGCATTTGAAGGGGTTCCAGGAGGCAGTGAGAACCAGCATCACTTTTCCCCGCTGGCACCTTTGCTGTGGCAGCAAAAGCTGGACGTTTGTCTTTTTTGCTCCAGAGAGCGCCGAAAGTGAAAAAAGGTGCTTTTGAGGATAGAGTCCTCAGGAAAGCAGAGAGGGCCAAATTGTCTGGGGCATTTGAAGGGGTTCCAGGAGGCAGTGAGAACCAGCATCACTTTTCCCCGCTGGCACCTTTGCTGTGGCAGCAAAAGCTGGACGTTTGTCTTTTTTGCTCCAGAGAGCGCCGAAAGTGAAAAAAGGTGCTTTTGCGGATAGAGTCCTCAGGAAAGCAGAGAGGGCCAAATTGTCTGGGGCATTTGAAGGGGTTCCAGGAGGCAGTGAGAACCAGCATCACTTTTCCCCGCTGGCACCTTTGCTGTGGCAGCAAAAGCTGGACGTTTGTCCTTTTTGCTCCAGACAGCGCCGAAAGTGAAAAAAGGTGCTATTGCGGATAGAGTCCTCAGGAAAGCAGAGAGGGCCAAATTGTCTGGGGCATTTGAAGGGGTTCCAGGAGGCAGTGAGAACCAGCATCACTTTTCCCCGCTGGCACCTTTGCTGTGTCAGCAAAAGCTGGACGTTTGTCTTTTTTGCTCCAGAGAGCGCCGAAAGTGAAAAAAGGTGCTTTTGCGGATAGAGTCCTCAGGAAAGCAGAGAGGGCCAAATTGTCTGGTGCATTTGAAGGGGTTCCAGGAGGCAGTGAGAACCAGCATCACTTTTCCCCGCTGGCACCTTTGCTGTGGCAGCAAAAGCTGGACGTTTGTCTTTTTTGCTCCAGAGAGCACCGAAAGTGAAAAAAGGTGCTTTTGCGGATAGAGTCCTCAGGAAAGCAGAGAGGGCCAAATTGTCTGGGGCATTTGAAGGGGTTCCAGGAGGCAGTGAGAACCAGCATCACTTTTCCCCGCTGGCACCTTTGCTGTGGCAGCAAAAAGCTGGACGTTTGTCTTTTTTGCTCCAGAGAGCGCCGAAAGTGAAAAAAGGTGCTTTTGCGGATAGAGTCCTCAGGAAAGCAGAGAGGGCCAAATTGTCTGGTGCATTTGAAGGGGTTCCAGGAGGCAGTGAGAACCAGCATCACTTTTCCCCGCTGGCACCTTTGCTGTGGCAGCAAAAGCTGGACGTTTGTCTTTTTTGCTCCAGAGAGCGCCGAAAGTGAAAAAAGGTGCTTTTGCGGATAGAGTCCTCAGGAAAGCAGAGAGGGCCAAATTGTCTGGTGCATTTGAAGGGGTTCCAGGAGGCAGTGAGAACCAGCATCACTTTTCCCCGCTGGCACCTTTGCTGTGGCAGCAAAAGCTGGACGTTTGTCTTTTTTGCTCCAGAGAGCGCTGAAAGTGAAAAAAGGTGCTTTTGAGGTTAGAGTCCTCAGGAAAACAGAGAGGGCCAAATTGTCTGGGGCATTTGAAGGGGTTCCAGGAGGCAGTGAGAACCAGCATCACTTTTCCCCGCTGGCACCTTTGCTGTGGCAGCAAAAGCTGGACGTTTGTCTTTTTTGATCCAGAGAGCGCCAAAAGTGAAAAAAGGTGCTTTTGAGGATAGAGTCCTCAGGAAAGCAGAGAGGGCCAAATTGTCTGGGGCATTTGAAGGGGTTCCAGGAGGCAGTGAGAACCAGCATCACTTTTCCCCGCTGGCACCTTTGCTGTGGCAGCAAAAGCTGGACGTTTGTCTTTTTTGCTCCAGAGAGCGCCGAAAGTGAAAAAAGGTGCTTTTGCGGATAGAGTCCTCAGGAAAGCAGAGAGGGCCAAATTGTCTGGGGCATTTGAAGGGGTTCCAGGAGGCAGTGAGAACCAGCATCACTTTTCCCCGCTGGCACCTTTGCTGTGGCAGCAAAAGCTGGACGTTTGTCCTTTTTGCTCCAGACAGCGCCGAAAGTGAAAAAAGGTGCTATTGCGGATAGAGTCCTCAGGAAAGCAGAGAGGGCCAAATTGTCTGGGGCATTTGAAGGGGTTCCAGGAGGCAGTGAGAACCAGCATCACTTTTCCCCGCTGGCACCTTTGCTGTGGCAGCAAAAGCTGGACGTTTGTCTTTTTTGCTCCAGACAGCGCCGAAAGTGAAAAAAGGTGCTTTTGCGGATAGAGTCCTCAGGAAAGCAGAGAGGGCCAAATTGTCTGGTGCATTTGAAGGGGTTCCAGGAGGCAGTGAGAACCAGCATCACTTTTCCCCGCTGGCACCTTTGCTGTGGCAGCAAAAGCTGGACGTTTGTCTTTTTTGCTCCAGAGAGCACCGAAAGTGAAAAAAGGTGCTTTTGCGGATAGAGTCCTCAGGAAAGCAGAGAGGGCCAAATTGTCTGGGGCATTTGAAGGGGTTCCAGGAGGCAGTGAGAACCAGCATCACTTTTCCCCGCTGGCACCTTTGCTGTGGCAGCAAAAAGCTGGACGTTTGTCTTTTTTGCTCCAGACAGCGCCGAAAGTGAAAAAAGGTGCTTTTGCGGATAGAGTCCTCAGGAAAGCAGAGAGGGCCAAATTGTCTGGGGCATTTGAAGGGGTTCCAGGAGGCAGTGAGAACCAGCATCACTTTTCCCCGCTGGCACCTTTGCTGTGGCAGCAAAAGCTGGACGTTTGTCTTTTTTGCTCCAGAGAGCGCCGAAAGTGAAAAAAGGTGCTTTTGCGGATAGAGTCCTCAGGAAAGCAGAGAGGGCCAAATTGTCTGGGGCATTTGAAGGGGTTCCAGGAGGCAGTGAGAACCAGCATCACTTTTCCCCGCTGGCACCTTTGCTGTGGCAGCAAAAGCTGGACGTTTGTCTTTTTTACTCCAGAGAGCGCCGAAAGTGAAAAAAGGTGCTTTTGAGGATAGAGTCCTCAGGAAAGCAGAGAGGGCCAAATTGTCTGGGGCATTTGAAGGGGTTCCAGGAGGCAGTGAGAACCAGCATCACTTTTCCCCGCTGGCACCTTTGCTGTGTCAGCAAAAGCTGGACGTTTGTCTTTTTTGCTCCAGAGAGCGCCGAAAGTGAAAAAAGGTGCTTTTGCGGATAGAGTCCTCAGGAAAGCAGAGAGGGCCAAATTGTCTGGTGCATTTGAAGGGGTTCCAGGAGGCAGTGAGAACCAGCATCACTTTTCCCCGCTGGCACCTTTGCTGTGGCAGCAAAAGCTGGACGTTTGTCTTTTTTGCTCCAGAGAGCACCGAAAGTGAAAAAAGGTGCTTTTGCGGATAGAGTCCTCAGGAAAGCAGAGAGGGCCAAATTGTCTGGGGCATTTGAAGGGGTTCCAGGAGGCAGTGAGAACCAGCATCACTTTTCCCCGCTGGCACCTTTGCTGTGGCAGCAAAAAGCTGGACGTTTGTCTTTTTTGCTCCAGAGAGCGCCGAAAGTGAAAAAAGGTGCTTTTGCGGATAGAGTCCTCAGGAAAGCAGAGAGGGCCAAATTGTCTGGTGCATTTGAAGGGGTTCCAGGAGGCAGTGAGAACCAGCATCACTTTTCCCCGCTGGCACCTTTGCTGTGGCAGCAAAAGCTGGACGTTTGTCTTTTTTGCTCCAGAGAGCGCCGAAAGTGAAAAAAGGTGCTTTTGCGGATAGAGTCCTCAGGAAAGCAGAGAGGGCCAAATTGTCTGGTGCATTTGAAGGGGTTCCAGGAGGCAGTGAGAACCAGCATCACTTTTCCCCGCTGGCACCTTTGCTGTGGCAGCAAAAGCTGGACGTTTGTCTTTTTTGCTCCAGAGAGCGCTGAAAGTGAAAAAAGGTGCTTTTGAGGTTAGAGTCCTCAGGAAAACAGAGAGGGCCAAATTGTCTGGGGCATTTGAAGGGGTTCCAGGAGGCAGTGAGAACCAGCATCACTTTTCCCCGCTGGCACCTTTGCTGTGGCAGCAAAAGCTGGACGTTTGTCTTTTTTGATCCAGAGAGCGCCAAAAGTGAAAAAAGGTGCTTTTGAGGATAGAGTCCTCAGGAAAGCAGAGAGGGCCAAATTGTCTGGGGCATTTGAAGGGGTTCCAGGAGGCAGTGAGAACCAGCATCACTTTTCCCCGCTGGCACCTTTGCTGTGGCAGCAAAAGCTGGACGTTTGTCTTTTTTGCTCCAGAGAGCGCCGAAAGTGAAAAAAGGTGCTTTTGCGGATAGAGTCCTCAGGAAAGCAGAGAGGGCCAAATTGTCTGGGGCATTTGAAGGGGTTCCAGGAGGCAGTGAGAACCAGCATCACTTTTCCCCGCTGGCACCTTTGCTGTGGCAGCAAAAGCTGGACGTTTGTCCTTTTTGCTCCAGACAGCGCCGAAAGTGAAAAAAGGTGCTATTGCGGATAGAGTCCTCAGGAAAGCAGAGAGGGCCAAATTGTCTGGGGCATTTGAAGGGGTTCCAGGAGGCAGTGAGAACCAGCATCACTTTTCCCCGCTGGCACCTTTGCTGTGGCAGCAAAAGCTGGACGTTTGTCTTTTTTGCTCCAGACAGCGCCGAAAGTGAAAAAAGGTGCTTTTGCGGATAGAGTCCTCAGGAAAGCAGAGAGGGCCAAATTGTCTGGTGCATTTGAAGGGGTTCCAGGAGGCAGTGAGAACCAGCATCACTTTTCCCCGCTGGCACCTTTGCTGTGGCAGCAAAAGCTGGACGTTTGTCTTTTTTGCTCCAGAGAGCACCGAAAGTGAAAAAAGGTGCTTTTGCGGATAGAGTCCTCAGGAAAGCAGAGAGGGCCAAATTGTCTGGGGCATTTGAAGGGGTTCCAGGAGGCAGTGAGAACCAGCATCACTTTTCCCCGCTGGCACCTTTGCTGTGGCAGCAAAAAGCTGGACGTTTGTCTTTTTTGCTCCAGACAGCGCCGAAAGTGAAAAAAGGTGCTTTTGCGGATAGAGTCCTCAGGAAAGCAGAGAGGGCCAAATTGTCTGGGGCATTTGAAGGGGTTCCAGGAGGCAGTGAGAACCAGCATCACTTTTCCCCGCTGGCACCTTTGCTGTGGCAGCAAAAGCTGGACGTTTGTCTTTTTTGCTCCAGAGAGCGCCGAAAGTGAAAAAAGGTGCTTTTGCGGATAGAGTCCTCAGGAAAGCAGAGAGGGCCAAATTGTCTGGGGCATTTGAAGGGGTTCCAGGAGGCAGTGAGAACCAGCATCACTTTTCCCCGCTGGCACCTTTGCTGTGGCAGCAAAAGCTGGACGTTTGTCTTTTTTACTCCAGAGAGCGCCGAAAGTGAAAAAAGGTGCTTTTGAGGATAGAGTCCTCAGGAAAGCAGAGAGGGCCAAATTGTCTGGGGCATTTGAAGGGGTTCCAGGAGGCAGTGAGAACCAGCATCACTTTTCCCCGCTGGCACCTTTGCTGTGGCAGCAAAAGCTGGACGTTTGTCTTTTTTGCTCCAGAGAGCGCTGAAAGTGAAAAATGTGCTTTTGAGGATAGAGTCCTCAGGAAAACAGAGAGGGCCAAATTGTCTGGTGCATTTGAAGGGGTTCCAGGAGGCAGTGAGAACCAGCATCACTTTTCCCCGCTGGCACCTTTGCTGTGGCAGCAAAAGCTGGACGTTTGTCTTTTTTGCTCCAGACAGCGCCGAAAGTGAAAAAAGGTGCTTTTGAGGATAGAGTCCTCAGGAAAGCAGAGAGGGCCAAATTGTCTGGTGCATTTGAAGGGGTTCCAGAACGCAGTGAGAACCAGCATCACTTTTCCCCGCTGGCACCTTTGCTGTGGCAGCAAAAGCTGGATGTTTGTCTTTTTTGCTCCAGAGAGCGCCGAAAGTGAAAAAAGGTGCTTTTGAGGATAGAGTCCTCAGGAAAGCAGAGAGGGCCAAATTGTCTGGGGCATTTGAAGGGGTTCCAGGAGGCAGTGAGAACCAGCATCACTTTTCCCCGCTGGCACCTTTGCTGTGGCAGCAAAAGCTGGACGTTTGTCTTTTTTGCTCCAGACAGCGCCGAAAGTGAAAAAAGGTGCTTTTGAGGATAGAGTCCTCAGGAAAGCAGAGAGGGCCAAATTGTCTGGGGCATTTGAAGGGGTTCCAGGAGGCAGTGAGAACCAGCATCACTTTTCCCCACTGGCACCTTTGCTGTGGCAGCAAAAGCTGGACGTTTGTCTTTTTTGCTCCAGAGAGCGCCGAAAGTGAAAAAAGGTGCTATTGCGGATAGAGTCCTCAGGAAAGCAGAGAGGGCCAAATTGTCTGGGGCATTTGAAGGGGTTCCAGGAGGCAGTGAGGACCAGCATCACTTTTCCCCGCTGGCACCTTTGCTGTGGCAGCAAAAGCTGGACGTTTGTCTTTTTTGCTCCAGACAGCGCCGAAAGTGAAAAAAGGTGCTTTTGAGGATAGAGTCCTTAGGAAAGCAGAGAGGGCCAAATTGTCTGGGGCATTTGAAGGGGTTCCAGGAGGCAGTGAGAACCAGCATCACTTTTCCCCGCTGGCACCTTTGCTGTGGCAGCAAAAGCTGGACGTTTGTCTTTTTTGCTCCAGAGAGCGCCGAAAGTGAAAAAAGGTGCTTTTGAGGATAGAGTCCTCAGGAAAGCAGAGAGAGCCAAATTGTCTGGGGCATTTGAAGGGGTTCCAGGAGGCAGTGAGAACCAGCATCACTTTTCCCCGCTGGCACCTTTGCTGTGGCAGCAAAAGCTGGACATTTGTCTTTTTTGCTCCAGAGAGCGCCGAAAGTGAAAAAAGGTGCTTTTGAGGATAGACTCCTCAGGAAAGCAGAGAGGGCCAAATTGTCTGGGGCATTTGAAGGGGTTCCAGGAGGCAGTGAGAACCAGCATCACATTTCCCCGCTGGCACCTTTGCTGTGGCAGCAAAAGCTGGACGTTTGTCTTTTTTGCTCCAGAGAGCGCCGAAAGTGAAAAAAGGTGCTTTTGCGGATAGAGTCCTCAGGAAAACAGAGAGGGCCAAATTGTCTGGGGCATTTGAAGGGGTTCCAGGAGGCAGTGAGAACCAGCATCACTTTTCCCCGCTGGCACCTTTGCTGTGGCAGCAAAAGCTGGACGTTTGTCTTTTTTGCTCCAGAGAGCGCCGAAAGTGAAAAAAGGTGCTTTTGAGGATAGAGTCCTCAGGAAAGCAGAGAGGGCCAAATTGTCTGGGGCATTTGAAGGGGTTCCAGGAGGCAGTGAGAACCAGCATCACTTTTCCCCGCTGGCACCTTTGCTGTGGCAGCAAAAGCTGGACGTTTGTCTTTTTTGCTCCAGAGAGCGCCGAAAGTGAAAAAAGGTGCTTTTGCAGATAGAGTCCTCAGGAAAACAGAGAGGGCCAAATTGTCTGGGGCATTTGAAGGGGTTCCAGGAGGCAGTGAGAACCAGCATCACTTTTCCCCGCTGGCACCTTTGCTGTGGCAGCAAAAGCTGGACGTTTGTCTTTTTTGCTCCAGACAGCGCCGAAAGTGAAAAAAGGTGCTTTTGAGGATAGAGTGCTCAGGAAAGCAGAGAGGGCCAAATTGTCTGGGGCATTTGAAGGGGTTCCAGGAGGCAGTGAGAACCAGCATCACTTTTCCCCGCTGGCACCTTTGCTGTGGCAGCAAAAGCTGGACGTTTGTCTTTTTTTCTCCAGAGAGCGCCGAAAGTGAAAAAAGGTGCTTTTGAGGATAGAGTCCTCAGGAAAGCAGAGAGGGCCAAATTGTCTGGGGCATTTGAAGGGGTTCCAGGAGGCAGTGAGAACCAGCATCACTTTTCCCCGCTGGCACCTTTGCTGTGGAAGCAAAAGCTGGATGTTTGTCTTTTTTGCTCCAGAGAGCGCCGAAAGTGAAAAAAGGTGCTTTTGAGGATAGAGTCCTCAGGAAAGCAGAGAGGGCCAAATTGTCTGGGGCATTTGAAGGGGTTCCAGGAGGCAGTGAGAACCAGCATCACTTTTCCCCGCTGGCACCTTTGCTGTGGCAGCAAAAGCTGGACGTTTGTCTTTTTTGCTCCAGACAGCGCCGAAAGTGAAAAAAGGTGCTTTTGCGGATAGAGTCCTCAGGAAAGCAGAGAGGGCCAAATTGTCTGGTGCATTTGAAGGGGTTCCAGGAGGCAGTGAGAACCAGCATCACTTTTCCCCGCTGGCACCTTTGCTGTGGCAGCAAAAGCTGGACGTTTGTCTTCTTTGCTCCAGACAGCGCCGAAAGTGAAAAAAGGTGCTTTTGAGGATAGAGTCCTCAGGAAAGCAGAGAGGGCCAAATTGTCTGGTGCATTTGAAGGGGTTCCAGGAGGCAGTGAGAACCAGCATCACTTTTCCCCGCTGGCACCTTTGCTGTGGCAGCAAAATCTGGACGTTTGTCTTTTTTGCTCCAGAGAGCGCCGAAAGTGAAAAAAGGTGCTTTTGAGGATAGAGTCCTCAGGAAAGCAGAGAGGGCCAAATTGTCTGGGGCATTTGAAGGGGTTCCAGGAGGCAGTGAGAACCAGCATCACTTTTCCCCGCTGGCACCTTTGCTGTGGCAGCAAAAGCTGGATGTTTGTCTTTTTTGCTCCAGAGAGCGCCGAAAGTGAAAAAAGGTGCTTTTGAGGATAGAGTCCTCAGGAAAGCAGAGAGGGCCAAATTGTCTGGGGCATTTGAAGGGGTTCCAGGAGGCAGTGAGAACCAGCATCACTTTTCCCCGCTGGCACCTTTGCTGTGGAAGCAAAAGCTGGACGTTTGTCTTTTTTGCTCCAGAGAGCGCCGAAAGTGAAAAAAGGTGCTTTGGCGGATAGAGTCCTCAGGAAAACAGAGAGGGCCAAATTGTCTGGGGCATTTGAAGGGGTTCCAGGAGGCAGTGAGAACCAGCATCACTTTTCCCCGCTGGCACCTTTGCTGTGGCAGCAAAATCTGGACGTTTGTCTTTTTTGCTCCAGAGAGCGCCGAAAGTGAAAAAAGGTGCTTTTGCGGATAGAGTCCTCAGGAAAGCAGAGAGGGCCAAATTGTCTGGGGCATTTGAAGGGGTTCCAGGAGGCAGTGAGGACTAGCATCACTTTTCTCCGCTGGCACCTTTGCTGTGGCAGCAAAAGCTGGACGTTTGTCTTTTTTGCTCCAGACAGCGCCGAAAGTGAAAAAAGGTGCATTTGAGGATAGAGTCCTCAGGAAAGCAGAGAGGGCCAAATTGTCTGGGGCATTTGAAGGGGTTCCAGGAGGCAGTGAGAACCAGCATCACTTTTCCCCGCTGGCACCTTTGCTGTGGCAGCAAAATCTGGACGTTTGTCTTTTTTTCCCCAGAGAGCGACGAAAGTGAAAAAAGGTGCTTTTGAGGATAGAGTCCTCAGGAAAGCAGAGAGGGCCAAATTGTCTGGGGCATTTGAAGGGGTTCCAGGAGGCAGTGAGGACCAGCATCACTTTTCCCCGCTGGCACCTTTGCTGTGGCAGCAAAATCTGGACGTTTGTCTTTTTTGCTCCAGAGAGCGCCGAAAGTGAAAAAAGGTGCTTTTGAGGATAGAGTCCTCAGGAAAGCAGAGAGGGCCAAATTGTCTGGGGCATTTGAAGGGGTTCCAGGAGGCAGTGAGAACCAGCATCACTTTTCCCCGCTGGCACCTTTGCTGTGGCAGCAAAAGCTGGACGTTTGTCTTTTTTGCTCCACAGAGCGCCGAAAGTGAAAAAAGGTGCTTTTGCGGATAGAGTCCTCAGGAAAGCAGAGAGGGCCAAATTGTCTGGGGCATTTGAAGGGGTTCCAGGAGGCAGTGAGAACCAGCATCACTTTTCCCCGCTGGCACCTTTGCTGTGGCAGCAAAAGCTGGACGTTTGTCTTTTTTGCTCCAGAGAGCGCCGAAAGTGAAAAAAGGTGCTTTTGAGGATAGAGTCCTCAGGAAAGCAGAGAGGGCCAAATTGTCTGGGGCATTTGAAGGGGTTCCAGGAGGCAGTGAGAACCAGCATCACTTTTCCCCGCTGGCACCTTTGCTGTGGCAGCAAAAGCTAAACGTTTGTCTTTTTTGCTCCAGACAGCGCCGAAAGTGAAAAAAGGTGCTTTTGAGGATAGAGTCCTCAGGAAAGCAGAGAGGGCCAAATTGTCTGGGGCATTTGAAGGGGTTCCAGGAGGCAGTGAGAACCAGCATCACTTTTCCCCGCTGGCACCTTTGCTGTGGCAGCAAAAGCTGGACGTTTGTCTTTTTTGCTCCAGAGAGCGCCGAAAGTGAAAGAAGGTGCTTTTGCGGATAGAGTCCTCAGGAAAGCAGAGAGGGCCAAATTGTCTGGGGCATTTGAAGGGGTTCCAGGAGGCAGTGAGAACCAGCATCACTTTTCCCCGCTGGCACCTTTGCTGTGGCAGCAAAAGCTGGACGTTTGTCTTTTTTGCTCCAGAGAGCACCGAAAGTGAAAAAAGGTGCTTTTGCGGATAGAGTCCTCAGGAAAACAGAGAGGGCCAAATTGTCTGGGGCATTTGAAGGGGTTCCAGGAGGCAGTGAGAACCAGCATCACTTTTCCCCGCTGGCACCTTTGCTGTGGCAGCAAAAGCTGGACGTTTGTCTTTTTTGCTCCAGAGAGCGCCGAAAGTGAAAAAAGGTGCTTTTGATGATAGAGTCCTCAGGAAAGCAGAGTGGGCCAAATTGTCTGGGGCATTTGAAGGGGTTCCAGGAGGCAGTGAGAACCAGTATCACTTTTCCCCGCTGGCACCTTTGCTGTGGCAGCAAAAGCTGGACGTTTGTCTTTTTTGCTCCAGACAGCGCCGAAAGTGAAAAAAGGTGCTTTTGAGGATAGAGTCCTCAGGAAAGCAGAGAAGGCCAAATTGTCTGGTGCATTTGAAGGGGTTCCAGGAGGCAGTGAGAACCAGCATCACTTTTCCCCGCTGGCACCTTTGCTGTGGCAGCAAAAGCTGGACGTTTGTCCTTTTTGCTCCACAGAGCGCCGAAAGTGAAAAAAGGTGCTTTTGCGGATAGAGTCCTCAGGAAAACAGAGAGGGCCAAATTGTCTGGGGCATTTGAAGGGGTCCCAGGAGGCAGTGAGAACCAGCATCACTTTTCCCCGCTGGCACCTTTGCTGTGGCAGCAAAAGCTGGACGTTTGTCTTTTTTGCTCCAGAGAGCGCCGAAAGTGAAAAAAGGTGCTTTTGAGGATAGAGTCCTCAGGAAAGCAGAGAGGGCCAAATTGTCTGGGGCATTTGAAGGGGTTCCAGGAGGCAGTGAGAACCAGCATCACTTTTCCCCGCTGGCACCTTTGCTGTGGCAGCAAAAGCTGGACGTTTGTCTTTTTTGCTCCAGAGAGCGCCGAAAGTGAAAAAAGGTGCTTTTGCGGATAGAGTCCTCAGGAAAGCAGAGAGGGCCAAATTGTCTGGGGCATTTGAAGGGGTTCCAGGAGGCAGTGAGAACCAGCATCACTTTTCCCCGCTGGCACCTTTGCTGTGGCAGCAAAAGCTGGACGTTTGTCTTTTTTGCTCCAGACAGCGCCGAAAGTGAAAAAAGGTGCTTTTGAGGATAGAGTCCTCAGGAAAGCAGAGAGGGCCAAATTGTCTGGTGCATTTGAAGGGGTTCCAGGAGGCAGTGAGGACCAGCATCACTTTTCCCCGCTGGCACCTTTGCTGTGGCAGCAAAATCTGGACGTTTGTCTTTTTTGCCCCAGAGAGCGCCGAAAGTGAAAAAAGGTGCTTTTGAGGATAGAGTCCTCAGGAAAGCAGAGAGGGCCAAATTGTCTGGGGAATTTGAAGGGGTTCCAGGAGGCAGTGAGGACCAGCATCACTTTTCCCCGCTGGCACCTTTGCTGTGGCAGCAAAATCTGGACGTTTGTCTTTTTTGCTCCAGAGAGCGCCGAAAGTGAAAAAAGGTGCTTTTGCGGATAGAGTCCTCAGGAAAGCAGAGAGGGCCAAATTGTCTTGGGCATTTGAAGGGGTTCGAGGAGGCAGTGAGAACCAGCATCACTTTTCCCCGCTGGCACCTTTGCTGTGGCAGCAAAAGCTGGACGTTTTTCTTTTTTGCTCCAGAGAGCACCGAAATTGAAAAAAGGTGCTTTTGCGGATAGAGTCCTCAGGAAAACAGACAGGGCCAAATTGTCTGGGGCATTTGAAGGGGTTCCAGGAGGCAGTGAGAACCAGCATCACTTTTCCCCGCTGGCACCTTTGCTGTGGCAGCAAAAGCTGGACGTTTGTCTTTTTTGCTCCAGAGAGCGCCGAAAGTGAAAAAAGGTGCTTTTGGGGATAGAGTCCTCAGGAAAACAGAGAGGGCCAAATTGTCTGGGGCATTTGAAGGGGTTCCAGGAGGCAGTGAGAACCAGCATCACTTTTCCCCGCTGGCACCTTTGCTGTGGCAGCAAAAGCTAAACGTTTGTCTTTTTTGCTCCAGACAGCGCCGAAAGTGAAAAAAGGTGCTTTTGAGGATAGAGTCCTCAGGAAAGCAGAGAGGGCCAAATTGTCTGGGGCATTTGAAGGGGTTCCAGGAGGCAGTGAGAACCAGCATCACTTTTCCCCGCTGGCACCTTTGCTGTGGCAGCAAAAGCTGGACGTTTGTCTTTTTTGCTCCAGAGAGCGCCGAAAGTGAAAGAAGGTGCTTTTGAGGATAGAGTCCTCAGGAAAGCAGAGAGGGCCAAATTGTCTGGGGCATTTGAAGGGGTTCCAGGAGGCAGTGAGAACCAGCATCACTTTTCCCCGCTGGCACCTTTGCTGTGGCAGCAAAAGCTGGACGTTTGTCTTTTTTGCTCCAGAGAGCACCGAAAGTGAAAAAAGGTGCTTTTGCGGATAGAGTCCTCAGGAAAACAGACAGGGCCAAATTGTCTGGGGCATTTGAAGGGGTTCCAGGAGGCAGTGAGAACCAGCATCACTTTTCCCCGCTGGCACCTTTGCTGTGGCAGCAAAAGCTGGACGTTTGTCTTTTTTGCTCCAGAGAGCGCCGAAAGTGAAAAAAGGTGCTTTTGATGATAGAGTCCTCAGGAAAGCAGAGAGGGCCAAATTGTCTGGGGCATTTGAAGGGGTTCCAGGAGGCAGTGAGAACCAGTATCACTTTTCCCCGCTGGCACCTTTGCTGTGGCAGCAAAAGCTGGACGTTTGTCTTTTTTGCTCCAGAGAGCGCCGAAAGTGAAAAAAGGTGCTTTTGAGGATAGAGTCCTCAGGAAAGCAGAGAAGGCCAAATTGTCTGGTGCATTTGAAGGGGTTCCAGGAGGCAGTGAGAACCAGCATCACTTTTCCCCGCTGGCACCTTTGCTGTGGCAGCAAAAGCTGGACGTTTGTCTTTTTTGCTCCAGAGAGCGCCGAAAGTGAAAAAAGGTGCTTTTGCGGATAGAGTCCTCAGGAAAACACAGAGGGCCAAATTGTCTGGGGCATTTGAAGGGGTCCCAGGAGGCAGTGAGAACCAGCATCACTTTTCCCCGCTGGCACCTTTGCTGTGGCAGCAAAAGCTGGACGTTTGTCTTTTTTGCTCCAGAGAGCGCCGAAAGTGAAAAAAGGTGCTTTTGAGGATAGAGTCCTCAGGAAAGCAGAGAGGGCCAAATTGTCTGGTGCATTTGAAGGGGTTCCAGGAGGCAGTGAGAACCAGCATCACTTTTCCCCGCTGGCACCTTTGCTGTGGCAGCAAAAGCTGGACGTTTGTCTTTTTTGCTCCAGAGAGCGCCGAAAGTGAAAAAAGGTGCTTTTGCGGATAGAGTCCTCAGGAAAACAGAGAGGGCCAAATTGTCTGGGGCATTTGAAGGGGTTCCAGGAGGCAGTGAGAACCAGCATCACTTTTCCCCGCTGGCACCTTTGCTGTGGCAGCAAAAGCTGGACGTTTGTCTTTTTTGCTCCAGAGAGCGCCGAAAGTGAAAAAAGGTGCTTTTGAGGATAGAGTCCTCAGGAAAGCAGAGAGGGCCAAATTGTCTGGTGCATTTGAAGGGGTTCCAGGAGGCAGTGAGAACCAGCATCACTTTTCCCCGCTGGCACCTTTGCTGTGGCAGCAAAAGCTGGACGTTTGTCTTTTTTGCTCCAGACAGCGCCGAAAGTGAAAAAAGGTGCTTTTGCGGATAGAGTCCTCAGGAAAACAGAGAGGGCCAAATTGTCTGGGGCATTTGAAGGGGTTCCAGGAGGCAGTGAGAACCAGCATCACTTTTCCCCGCTGGCACCTTTGCTGTGGCAGCAAAAGCTGGACGTTTGTCTTTTTTGCTCCAGAGAGCGCCGAAAGTGAAAAAAGGTGCTTTTGAGGATAGAGTCCTCAGGAAAGCAGAGAGGGCCAAATTGTCTGGGGCATTTGAAGGGGTTCCAGGAGGCAGTGAGGACCAGCATCACTTTTCCCCGCTGGCACCTTTGCTTTGGCAGCAAAAGCTGGACGTTTTTCTTTTTTGCTCCAGAGAGTGCCGAAAGTGAAAAAAGGTGCTTTTGCGGATAGAGTCCTCAGGAAAACAGACAGGGCCAAATTGTCTGGGGCATTTGAAGGGGTTCCAGGAGGCAGTGAGAACCAGCATCACTTTTCCCCGCTGGCACCTTTGCTGTGGCAGCAAAAGCTGGACGTTTGTCTTTTTTGCTCCAGAGAGCGCCGAAAGTGAAAAAAGGTGCTTTTGAGGATAGAGTCCTCAGGAAAGCAGAGAGGGCCAAATTGTCTGGGGCATTTGAAGGGGTTCCAGGAGGCAGTGAGAACCAGCATCACTTTTCCCCGCTGGCACCTTTGCTGTGGCAGCAAAAGCTGGACGTTTGTCTTTTTTGCTCCAGACAGCGCCGAAAGTGAAAAAAGGTGCTTTTGCGGATAGAGTCCTCAGGAAAGCAGAGAGGGCCAAATTGTCTGGGGCATTTGAAGGGGTTCCAGGAGGCAGTGAGAACCAGCATCACTTTTTCCCGCTGGCACCTTTGCTGTGGCAGCAAAAGCTGGACGTTTGTCTTTTTTGCTCCAGAGAGCGCCGAAAGTGAAAGAAGGTGCATTTGAGGATAGAGTCCTCAGGAAAGCAGAGAGGGCCAAATTGTCTGGGGCATTTGAAGGGGTTCCAGGAGGCAGTGAGAACCAGCATCACTTTTCCCCGCTGGCACCTTTGCTGTGGCAGCAAAAGCTGGACGTTTGTCTTTTTTGCTCCAGAGAGCACCGAAAGTGAAAAAAGGTGCTTTTGCAGATAGAGTCCTCAGGAAAACAGACAGGGCCAAATTGTCTGGGGCATTTGAAGGGGTTCCAGGAGGCAGTGAGAACCAGCATCACTTTTCCCCGCTGGCACCTTTGCTGTGGCAGCAAAAGCTGGACATTTGTCTTTTTTGCTCCAGAGAGCGCCGAAAGTGAAAAAAGGTGCTTTTGAGGATAGAGTCCTCAGGAAAGCAGAGAGGGCCAAATTGTCTGGTGCATTTGAAGGGGTTCCAGGAGGCAGTGAGAACCAGTATCACTTTTCCCCGCTGGCACCTTTGCTGTGGCAGCAAAAGCTGGACGTTTGTCTTTTTTGCTCCAGAGAGCGCCGAAAGTGATAAAAGGTGCTTTTGCGGATAGAGTCCTCAGGAAAACAGAGAGGGCCAAATTGTCTGGGGCATTTGAAGGGGTTCCAGGAGGCAGTGAGAACCAGCATCACTTTTCCCCGCTGGCACCTTTGCTGTGGCAGCAAAAGCTGGACGTTTGTCTTTTTTGCTCCAGACAGCGCCGAAAGTGAAAAAAGGTGCTTTTGAGGATAGAGTCCTCAGGAAAGCAGAGAGGGCCAAATTGTCTGGGGCATTTGAAGGGGTTCCAGGAGGCAGTGAGAACCAGCATCACTTTTCCCCGCTGGCACCTTTGCTGTGGCAGCAAAAGCTGGACGTTTGTCTTTTTTGCTCCAGAGAGCGCCGAAAGTGAAAAAAGGTGCTTTTGCGGATAGAGTCCTCAGGAAAACAGAGAGGGCCAAATTGTCTGGGGCATTTGAAGGGGTTCCAGGAGGCAGTGAGAACCAGCATCACTTTTCCCCGCTGGCACCTTTGCTGTGGCAGCAAAAGCTGGACGTTTGTCTTTTTTGCTCCAGACAGCGCCGAAAGTGAAAAAAGGTGCTTTTGCGGATAGAGTCCTCAGGAAAGCAGAGAGGGCCAAATTGTCTGGGGCATTTGAAGGGGTTCCAGGAGGCAGTGAGAACCAGCATCACTTTTCCCCGCTGGCACCTTTGCTGTGGCAGCAAAAGCTGGACGTTTGTCTTTTTTGCTCCAGAGAGCGCCGAAAGTGAAAAAAGGTGCTTTTGAGGATAGAGTCCTCAGGAAAGCAGAGAGGGCCAAATTGTCTGGGGCATTTGAAGGGGTTCCAGGAGGCAGTGAGAACCAGCATCACTTTTCCCCACTGGCACCTTTGCTGTGGCAGCAAAAGCTGGACGTTTGTCTTTTTTGCTCCAGAGAGCGCCGAAAGTGAAAAAAGGTGCTTTTGCGGATAGAGTCCTCAGGAAAACAGAGAGGGCCAAATTGTCTGGGGCATTTGAAGGGGTTCCAGGAGGCAGTGAGAACCAGCATCACTTTTCCCCGCTGGCACCTTTGCTGTGGCAGCAAAAGCTGGACGTTTGTCTTTTTTGCTCCAGACAGCGCCGAAAGTGAAAAAAGGTGCTTTTGAGGATAGAGTCCTCAGGAAAGCAGAGAGGGCCAAATTGTCTGGGGCATTTGAAGGGGTTCCAGGAGGCAGTGAGGACCAGCATCACTTTTCCCCGCTGGCACCTTTGCTGTGGCAGCAAAAGCTGGACGTTTGTCTTTTTTGCTCCAGACAGCGCCGAAAGTGAAAAAAGGTGCTTTTGAGGATAGAGTCCTCAGGAAAGCAGAGAGGGCCAAATTGTCTGGGGCATTGAAGGGGTTCCAGGAGGCAGTGAGAACCAGCATCACTTTTCCCCGCTGGCACCTTTGCTGTGGCAGCAAAAGCTGGACGTTTGTCTTTTTTGCTCCAGAGAGCGCCGAAAGTGAAAAAAGGTGCTTTTGAGGATAGAGTCCTCAGGAAAGCAGAGAGGGCCAAATTGTCTGGGGCATTTGAAGGGGTTCCAGGAGGCAGTGAGAACCAGCATCACTTTTCCCCGCTGGCACCTTTGCTGTGTCAGCAAAAGCTGGACGTTTGTCTTTTTTGCTCCAGAGAGCGCCGAAAGTGAAAAAAGGTGCTTTTGAGGATAGAGTCCTCAGGAAAGCAGAGAGGGCCAAATTGTCTGGGGCATTTGAAGGGGTTCCAGGAGGCAGTGAGAACCAGCATCACTTTTCGCCGCTGGCACCTTTGCTGTGGCAGCAAAAGCTGGACGTTTGTCTTTTTTGCTCCAGACAGCGCCGAAAGTGAAAAAAGGTGCTTTTGAGGATAGAGTCCTCAGGAAAGCAGAGAGGGCCAAATTGTCTGGGGCATTTGAAGGGGTTCCAGGAGGCAGTGAGGACCAGCATCACTTTTCCCCGCTGGCACCTTTGCTGTGGCAGCAAAAGCTGGACGTTTGTCTTTTTTGCTCCAGAGAGCGCCGAAAGTGAAAAAAGGTGCTATTGCGGATAGAGTCCTCAGGAAAGCAGAGAGGGCCAAATTGTCTGGGGCATTTGAAGGGGTTCCAGGAGGCAGTGAGGACCAGCATCACTTTTCTCCGCTGGCACCTTTGCTGTGGCAGCAAAAGCTGGACGTTTCTCTTTTTTGCTCCACAGAGCGCCGAAAGTGAAAAAAGGTGCATTTGAGGATAGAGTCCTTAGGAAAGCAGAGAGGGCCAAATTGTCTGGGGCATTTGAAGGGGTTCCAGGAGGCAGTGAGAACCAGCATCACTTTTCCCCGCTGGCACCTTTGCTGTGGCAGCAAAAGCTGGACGTTTGTCTTTTTTGCTCCAGAGAGCGCCGAAAGTGAAAAAAGGTGCTTTTGAGGATAGAGTCCTCAGGAAAGCAGAGAGGGCCAAATTGTCTGGGGCATTTGAAGGGGTTCCAGGAGGCAGTGAGGACCAGCATCACTTTTCCCCGCTGGCACCTTTGCTGTGGCAGCAAAAGCTGGACGTTTGTCTTTTTTGCTCCAGAGAGCGCCGAATGTGAAAAAAGGTGCTTTTGAGGATAGAGTGCTCAGGAAAGCAGAGAGGGCCAAATTGTCTGTGGCATTTGAAGGGGTTCCAGGAGGCAGTGAGAACCAGCATCACTTTTCCCCGCTGGCACCTTTGCTGTGGCAGCAAAAGCTGGACGTTTGTCTTTTTTGCTCCAGAGAGCGCCGAAAGTGAAAAAAGGTGCTTTTGGGGATAGAGTCCTCAGGAAAACAGAGAGGGCCAAATTGTCTGGGGCATTTGAAGGGGTTCCAGGAGGCAGTGAGAACCAGCATCACTTTTCCCCGCTGGCACCTTTGCTGTGGCAGCAAAAGCTGGACGTTTGTCTTTTTTGCTCCAGAGAGCGCCGAAAGTGAAAAAAGGTGCTTTTGCGGATAGAGTCCTCAGGAAAACAGAGAGGGCCAAATTGTCTGGGGCATTTGAAGGGGTTCCAGGAGGCAGTGAGAACCAGCATCACTTTTCCCCGCTGGCACCTTTGCTGTGGCAGCAAAAGCTGGACGTTTGTCTTTTTTGCTCCAGAGAGCGCCGAAAGTGAAAAAAGGTGCTTTTGAGGATAGAGTCCTCAGGAAAGCAGAGAGGGCCAAATTGTCTGGGGCATTTGAAGGGGTTCCAGGAGGCAGTGAGAACCAGCATCACTTTTCCCCGCTGGCACCTTTGCTGTGGCAGCAAAAGCTGGACGTTTGTCTTTTTTGCTCCAGAGAGCGCCGAAAGTGAAAAAAGGTGCTTTTGAGGATAGAGTCCTCAGGAAAGCAGAGAGGGCCAAATTGTCTGGGGCATTTGAAGGGGTTCCAGGAGGCAGTGAGAACCAGCATCACTTTTCCCCACTGGCACCTTTGCTGTGGCAGCAAAAGCTGGACGTTTGTCTTTTTTGCTCCAGACAGCGCCGAAAGTGAAAAAAGGTGCTTTTGCGGATAGAGTCCTCAGGAAAACAGAGAGGGCCAAATTGTCTGGGGCATTTGAAGGGGTTCCAGGAGGCAGTGAGAACCAGCATCACTTTTCCCCGCTGGCACCTTTGCTGTGGCAGCAAAAGCTGGACGTTTGTCTTTTTTGCTCCAGACAGCGCCGAAAGTGAAAAAAGGTGCTTTTGAGGATAGAGTCCTCAGGAAAGCAGAGAGGGCCAAATTGTCTGGGGCATTTGAAGGGGTTCCAGGAGGCAGTGAGGACCAGCATCACTTTTCCCCGCTGGCACCTTTGCTGTGGCAGCAAAAGCTGGACGTTTGTCTTTTTTGCTCCAGACAGCGCCGAAAGTGAAAAAAGGTGCTTTTGAGGATAGAGTCCTCAGGAAAGCAGAGAGGGCCAAATTGTCTGGGGCATTGAAGGGGTTCCAGGAGGCAGTGAGAACCAGCATCACTTTTCCCCGCTGGCACCTTTGCTGTGGCAGCAAAAGCTGGACGTTTGTCTTTTTTGCTCCAGAGAGCGCCGAAAGTGAAAAAAGGTGCTTTTGAGGATAGAGTCCTCAGGAAAGCAGAGAGGGCCAAATTGTCTGGGGCATTTGAAGGGGTTCCAGGAGGCAGTGAGAACCAGCATCACTTTTCCCCGCTGGCACCTTTGCTGTGGCAGCAAAAGCTGGACGTTTGTCTTTTTTGCTCCAGAGAGCGCCGAAAGTGAAAAAAGGTGCTTTTGAGGATAGAGTCCTCAGGAAAGCAGAGAGGGCCAAATTGTCTGGGGCATTTGAAGGAGTTCCAGGAGGCAGTGAGAACCAGCATCACTTTTCCCCGCTGGCACCTTTGCTGTGGCAGCAAAAGCTGGACGTTTGTCTTTTTTGCTCCAGAGAGCGCCGAAAGTGAAAAAAGGTGCTTTTGAGGATAGAGTCCTCAGGAAAGCAGAGAGGGCCAAATTGTCTGGGGCATTTGAAGGGGTTCCAGGAGGCAGTGAGGACCAGCATCACTTTTCCCCGCTGGCACCTTTGCTGTGGCAGCAAAAGCTGGACGTTTGTCTTTTTTGCTCCAGAGAGCGCCGAAAGTGAAAAAAGGTGCTATTGCGGATAGAGTCCTCAGGAAAGCAGAGAGGGCCAAATTGTCTGGGGCATTTGAAGGGGTTCCAGGAGGCAGTGAGGACCAGCATCACTTTTCTCCGCTGGCACCTTTGCTGTGGCAGCAAAAGCTGGACGTTTGTCTTTTTTGCTCCACAGAGCGCCGAAAGTGAAAAAAGGTGCATTTGAGGATAGAGTCCTTAGGAAAGCAGAGAGGGCCAAATTGTCTGGGGCATTTGAAGGGGTTCCAGGAGGCAGTGAGAACCAGCATCACTTTTCCCCGCTGGCACCTTTGCTGTGGCAGCAAAAGCTGGACGTTTGTCTTTTTTGCTCCAGAGAGCGCCGAAAGTGAAAAAAGGTGCTTTTGAGGATAGAGTCCTCAGGAAAGCAGAGAGGGCCAAATTGTCTGGGGCATTTGAAGGGGTTCCAGGAGGCAGTGAGGACCAGCATCACTTTTCCCCGCTGGCACCTTTGCTGTGGCAGCAAAAGCTGGACGTTTGTCTTTTTTGCTCCAGAGAGCGCCGAAAGTGAAAAAAGGTGCTTTTGAGGATAGAGTCCTCAGGAAAGCAGAGAGGGCCAAATTGTCTGGTGCATTTGAAGGGGTTCCAGGAGGCAGTGAGAACCAGCATCACTTTTCCCCGCTGGCACCTTTGCTGTGGCAGCAAAAGCTGGACGTTTGTCTTTTTTGCTCCAGAGAGCGCCGAAAGTGAAAAAAGGTGCTTTTGGGGATAGAGTCCTCAGGAAAACAGAGAGGGCCAAATTGTCTGGGGCATTTGAAGGGGTTCCAGGAGGCAGTGAGAACCAGCATCACTTTTCCCCGCTGGCACCTTTGCTGTGGCAGCAAAAGCTGGACGTTTGTCTTTTTTGCTCCAGAGAGCGCCGAAAGTGAAAAAAGGTGCTTTTGCGGATAGAGTCCTCAGGAAAACAGAGAGGGCCAAATTGTCTGGGGCATTTGAAGGGGTTCCAGGAGGCAGTGAGAACCAGCATCACTTTTCCCCGCTGGCACCTTTGCTGTGGCAGCAAAAGCTGGACGTTTGTCTTTTTTGCTCCAGACAGCGCCGAAAGTGAAAAAAGGTGCTTTTGAGGATAGAGTCCTCAGGAAAGCAGAGAGGGCCAAATTGTCTGGGGCATTTGAAGGGGTCCCAGGAGGCAGTGAGAACCAGCATCACTTTTCCCCGCTGGCACCTTTGCTGTGGCAGCAAAAGCTGGACGTTTGTCTTTTTTGCTCCAGACAGCGCCGAAAGTGAAAAAAGATGCTTTTGAGGATAGAGTCCTCAGGAAAGCAGAGAGGGCCAAATTGTCTGGGGCATTTGAAGGGGTTCCAGGAGGCAGTGAGAACCAGCATCACTTTTCCCCGCTGGCACCTTTGCTGTGGCAGCAAAAGCTGGACGTTTGTCTTTTTTGCTCCAGAGAGCGCCGAAAGTGAAAAAAGGTGCTTTTGCGGATAGAGTCCTCAGGAAAGCAGAGAGGGCCAAATTGTCTGGGGCATTTGAAGGGGTTCCAGGAGGCAGTGAGAACCAGCATCACTTTTATCCGCTGGCACCTTTGCTGTGGCAGCAAAAGCTAGACGTTTGTCTTTTTTGCTCCAGAGAGCGCCGAAAGTGAAAGAAGGTGCTTTTGAGGATAGAGTCCTCAGGAAAGCAGAGAGGGCCAAATTGTCTGGGGCATTTGAAGGGGTTCCAGGAGGCAGTGAGAACCAGCATCACTTTTCCCCGCTGGCACCTTTGCTGTGGCAGCAAAAGCTGGACGTTTGTCTTTTTTGCTCCAGAGAGCACCGAAAGTGAAAAAAGGTGCTTTTGCGGATAGAGTCCTCAGGAAAACAGACAGGGCCAAATTGTCTGGGGCATTTGAAGGGGTTCCAGGAGGCAGTGAGAACCAGCATCACTTTTTCCCCGCTGGCACCTTTGCTGTGGCAGCAAAAGCTGGACGTTTGTCTTTTTTGCTCCAGACAGCGCCGAAAGTGAAAAAAGGTGCTTTTGAGGATAGAGTCCTCAGGAAAGCAGAGAGGGCCAAATTGTCTGGGGCATTTGAAGGGGTTCCAGGAGGCAGTGAGGACCAGTATCACTTTTCCCCGCTGGCACCTTTGCTGTGGCAGCAAAAGCTGGACGTTTGTCTTTTTTGCTCCAGACAGCGCCGAAAGTGAAAAAGGTGCTTTTGAGGATAGAGTCCTCAGGAAAGCAGAGAAGGCCAAATTGTCTGGTGCATTTGAAGGGGTTCCAGGAGGCAGTGAGAACCAGCATCACTTTTCCCCGCTGGCACCTTTGCTGTGGCAGCAAAAGCTGGACGTTTGTCTTTTTTGCTCCAGAGAGCGCCGAAAGTGAAAAAAGGTGCTTTTGCGGATAGAGTCCTCAGGAAAACAGAGAGGGCCAAATTGTCTGGGGCATTTGAAGGGGTCCCAGGAGGCAGTGAGAACCAGCATCACTTTTCCCCGCTGGCACCTTTGCTGTGGCAGCAAAAGCTGGAAGTTTGTCTTTTTTGCTCCAGAGAGCGCCGAAAGTGAAAAAAGGTGCTTTTGAGGATAGAGTCCTCAGGAAAGCAGAGAGGGCCAAATTGTCTGGGGCATTTGAAGGGGTTCCAGGAGGCAGTGAGAACCAGCATCACTTTTCCCCGCTGGCACCTTTGCTGTGGCAGCAAAAGCTGGACGTTTGTCTTTTTTGCTCCAGAGAGCGCCGAAAGTGAAAAAAGGTGCTTTTGCGGATAGAGTCCTCAGGAAAACAGAGAGGGCCAAATTGTCTGGGGCATTTGAAGGGGTTCCAGGAGGCAGTGAGAACCAGCATCACTTTTCCCCGCTGGCACCTTTGCTGTGGCAGCAAAAGCTGGACGTTTGTCTTTTTTGCTCCAGACAGCGCCGAAAGTGAAAAAAGGTGCTTTTGAGGATAGAGTCCTCAGGAAAGCAGAGAGGGCCAAATTGTCTGGTGCATTTGAAGGGGTTCCAGAAGGCAGTGAGAACCAGCATCACTTTTCCCCGCTGGCACCTTTGCTGTGGCAGCAAAAGCTGGACGTTTGTCTTTTTTGCTCCAGAGAGCGCCGAAAGTGAAAAAAGGTGCTTTTGAGGATAGAGTCCTCAGGAAAGCAGAGAGGGCCAAATTGTCTGGGGCATTTGAAGGGGTTCCAGGAGGCAGTGAGAACCAGCATCACTTTTCCCCACTGGCACCTTTGCTGTGGCAGCAAAAGCTGGACGTTTGTCTTTTTTGCTCCAGACAGCGCCGAAAGTGAAAAAAGGTGCTTTTGCGGATAGAGTCCTCAGGAAAACAGAGAGGGCCAAATTGTCTGGGGCATTTGAAGGGGGTTCCAGGAGGCAGTGAGAACCAGCATCACTTTTCCCCGCTGGCACCTTTGCTGTGGCAGCAAAAGCTGGACGTTTGTCTTTTTTGCTCCAGACAGCGCCGAAAGTGAAAAAAGGTGCTTTTGAGGATAGAGTCCTCAGGAAAGCAGAGAGGGCCAAATTGTCTGGGGCATTTGAAGGGGTTCCAGGAGGCAGTGAGGACCAGCATCACTTTTCCCCGCTGGCACCTTTGCTGTGGCAGCAAAAGCTGGACGTTTGTCTTTTTTGCTCCAGACAGCGCCGAAAGTGAAAAAAGGTGCTTTTGCGGATAGAGTCCTCAGGAAAGCAGAGAGGGCCAAATTGTCTGGGGCATTTGAAGGGGTTCCAGGAGGCAGTGAGAACCAGCATCACTTTTCCCCGCTGGCACCTTTGCTGTGGCAGCAAAAGCTGGACGTTTGTCTTTTTTGCTCCAGAGAGCGCCGAAAGTGAAAAAAGGTGCTTTTGAGGATAGAGTCCTCAGGAAAGCAGAGAGGGCCAAATTGTCTGGGGCATTTGAAGGGGTTCCAGGAGGCAGTGAGAACCAGCATCACTTTTCCCCGCTGGCACCTTTGCTGTGGCAGCAAAAGCTGGACGTTTGTCTTTTTTGCTCCAGAGAGCGCCGAAAGTGAAAAAAGGTGCTTTTGAGGATAGAGTCCTCAGGAAAGCAGAGAGGGCCAAATTGTCTGGGGCATTTGAAGGGGTTCCAGGAGGCAGTGAGAACCAGCATCACTTTTCCCCGCTGGCACCTTTGCTGTGGCAGCAAAAGCTGGACGTTTGTCTTTTTTGCTCCAGACAGCGCCGAAAGTGAAAAAAGGTGCTTTTGAGGATAGAGTCCTCAGGAAAGCAGAGAGGGCCAAATTGTCTGGGGCATTTGAAGGGGTTCCAGGAGGCAGTGAGGACCAGCATCACTTTTCCCCGCTGGCACCTTTGCTGTGGCAGCAAAAGCTGGACGTTTGTCTTTTTTGCTCCAGAGAGCGCCGAAAGTGAAAAAAGGTGCTATTGCGGATAGAGTCCTCAGGAAAGCAGAGAGGGCCAAATTGTCTGGGGCATTTGAAGGGGTTCCAGGAGGCAGTGAGGACCAGCATCACTTTTCTCCGCTGGCACCTTTGCTGTGGCAGCAAAAGCTGGACGTTTGTCTTTTTTGCTCCACAGAGCGCCGAAAGTGAAAAAAGGTGCATTTGAGGATAGAGTCCTTCAGGAAAGCAGAGAGGGCCAAATTGTCTGGGGCATTTGAAGGGGTTCCAGGAGGCAGTGAGGAACCAGCATCACTTTTCCCCGCTGGCACCTTTGCTGTGGCAGCAAAAGCTGGACGTTTGTCTTTTTTGCTCCACAGAGCGCCGAAAGTGAAAAAAGGTGCTTTTGAGGATAGAGTCCTCAGGAAAGCAGAGAGGGCCAAATTGTCTGGGGCATTTTGAAGGGGTTCCAGGAGGCAGTGAGAACCAGCATCACTTTTCCCCGCTGGCACCTTTGCTGTGGCAGCAAAAGCTGGACGTTTGTCTTTTTTGCTCCAGAGAGCGCCGAAAGTGAAAAAAGGTGCTTTTGCGGATAGAGTCCTCAGGAAAGCAGAGAGGGCCAAATTGTCTGGGGCATTTGAAGGGGTTCCAGGAGGCAGTGAGACCAGCATCACTTTTCCCCGCTGGCACCTTTGCTGTGGCAGCAAAAGCTGGACGTTTGTCTTTTTTGCTCCAGAGAGCGCCGAAAGTGAAAAAAGGTGCTTTTGAGGATAGAGTCCTCAGGAAAGCAGAGAGGGCCAAATTGTCTGTGGCATTTGAAGGGGTTCCAGGAGGCAGTGAGAACCAGCATCACTTTTCCCCGCTGGCACCTTTGCTGTGGCAGCAAAAGCTGGACGTTTGTCTTTTTTGCTCCAGAGAGCGCCGAAAGTGAAAAAAGGTGCTTTTGCGGATAGAGTCCTCAGGAAAACAGAGAGGGCCAAATTGTCTGGGGCATTTGAAGGGGTTCCAGGAGGCAGTGAGAACCAGCATCACTTTTCCCCGCTGGCACCTTTGCTGTGGCAGCAAAAGCTGGACGTTTGTCTTTTTTGCTCCAGAGAGCGCCGAAAGTGAAAAAAGGTGCTTTTGAGGATAGAGTCCTCAGGAAAGCAGAGAGGGCCAAATTGTCTGGGGCATTTGAAGGGGTTCCAGGAGGCAGTGAGAACCAGCATCACTTTTCCCCGCTGGCACCTTTGCTGTGGCAGCAAAAGCTGGACGTTTGTCTTTTTTGCTCCAGAGAGCGCCGAAAGTGAAAAAAGGTGCTTTTGAGGATAGAGTCCTC